>NW_008620636.1:0-1083 GCF_000691845.1 Merops nubicus | reverse complement strand
AGTGTTTGAAGAAAAGCAGATGCTCCTCTGATCTGCCGATCAAAACAGCTAACAACCCTTATCTGGGAGAACAGTCATAAAAGTCAGAATTCACAAGCATCCTGCACCTCTCAGCAGAACAGGGAGAAAGGAACTATTGAAAATTAACAAAGAATAACACGTACTGAGGAAACACAAAGTAACATCTCTCACAAAATTATCAGTAAAAAACACAACTAATGAGGAAGAGCAGATGTTCACCAAGGACAAGAACTGACCAAAACCGGCTCATAACTATAAACTTGCCAAATCCCCACATTCCAGACGAGAGGTGAAAAGTACATTGCGAGGAGGACATACGGCCTTCCTCCAGGGGACCACTGCCCACATCTCAAAGACCCTGGCCCACAATTACCAGGCGGATCTGCGCAAGCGCAAGGGACTGATTAGCTAATTATAATACGAAGCGGGGCTAGGCGGGGTTAGGTAATGAATATGTATAGGCGTCAGTTAAATATGTAGTGTTTTACTGTATAAATATGAAATGATTTGCCTCCTCGGGTATGCACGTTTGTGGTGGAGCGATCCCCCGTGCATCTGCGCGCAATAAACATACCTGCTGTATAACTTTCAGGTTATAGAGTCTGTTTCCGTACGTAACAGACCACAATAATAGTCATGCTATTAAAAGAAAAGCATTTGAGGTGAAATTAACACTTGTAATCTAAGAAGAACATATATTAGTAACGTCCATCAAGTTTTTCTTAATCTCAGTAACCCAACATCTAGCAACACATTGGAACAAATGCACTGCACTATGTTAAATGCAACTTATTTTTCACTGACATAGCTATAAAGTTTCTTATATTTCTCAGTAAAAAAGAACCAATATATTAATTTAACATTGCCATTAACAAAATGATAGTGGGAAAACATTTGCCTGCTATATTCAGCTGTGGTAAATGATGAATTGATACATTTATCCTGTACTACGATCAGCAAAGAGTAATTAAACAACTGATTTTTTTCAGCACAGGATTCCTGCAATTAAAGGAGTAATGCTGAGATGCTGAGGCAGTGCTAATGTAGATATTAGGTGATTTT
>NW_008620635.1:17582-24719 GCF_000691845.1 Merops nubicus | reverse complement strand
TTCCAAGCCTCAAACCACAACAGCACTGCATCTCTCTAAACATCAAATATTCACTACAAAGCTTCTTTACACAGATTATATCACATTCTCTTGTAGTACAGTGCTAAAGTGGACTACGTTTTCCACCCTTGCTGTAGGTAATGTAATCTTGGGACCTTCTGTTATCTTGTGAAAATTCTTCACTCTTTCACAAGAGATAAGTTATTCCTCAGTATAGGAGTCCTCTCTGTAAGGTGAGCATGACCAATTTTCTTCATGGGCTATGGCCATTCAGCTGCCCTGTAGCTACTTATTTCAGTCTTAACTCCCAACTAGTCCTAATGTTCTTTGGTAATTACGCCTATGTCTCATAAGCAGCTGCTTCTTCTCCCTGCTTCTGCATCTCTAGACTTAACTCCTTCTTTACCAGCAGCAGGGTCTTCCATGGGAAAACAAAACATGCAGTTAGTTTTCCCAGTCTGGAGTGAATTCTGGACCTGCCTTTCAGCAATAACATATTAACTATGTGTTCCAGGTTCTCTGGGAAGTTTCTCAGTGCTGTCACTGCTTCTGTATAAGCAGGTTTCTGATGCTTACATGTTTATATACCTGACTGGCCCAGCAGGCTCTGCTTAGTTTGTTTTACGTAGTGCTGCTTTGTTCACAGTTCTGTAATACCACCCTGTCCATTATCAAGAAAAGGCTTTTCTATTCCAGTCTCTTGCTCTCTGCTTTGGGAACAAGATTTCTTCTGAAAATTTTGTCTTTCTTCTACCCTTATTTTTATTCTCTAAATAAAGAGAAGGCAAACAAAGCAAATGTACACTGAATCTCTAAAGCATTGCAAATTAGTCTTGTGTTGTCAGGGAACAGATATGATTTAAGTTAGATGACAGACAGGCAGAAGTCCTGGCTCAGCTTTGCTGTTCTTAAGAGCTCCTGGAGGACTTTCAATGTTCAGGCATACCATTTGCTTCTCACTTCCCTACAGTTTCCCAGGGTTAGCCCTGTGCTGTTGGTCAGTGAAAGACACCTCTTCCACACAGCTTATTGCATTACCAGCTCCCAAGATATCTTTTGCATTAAAATGGAGTGCACCCTGCTGCTTTACAGATACTCTGGAAGATTGTATTTTAATGGTAGGTTTTGTTAGAGCACTCCAGTGTCAGCCTCTTAAGGCTTGCAATGCCAGTAGGAATGGCGTGACACAAATAAAAGGAAAGTGAAGTATGCATTTGCAATGTCAAAATTACAGTCGCAGAGCCTTATGAAAATGTAGACAATGGGAACACAGGAAATCTAAGATGGCATTTATCCATGCAGGAGAACCTGTGGAACTCTTTCTGTTGGCAAGGTATAAAAGGTGGATCTACTGTGTGTGGGCAAGAACTATGCAACATGTCCTCAAAGTCCTGGCTGGTAGAAGCCTGCTGACCCTGACTTGCCAGGCCCTCCTTCTGTTTCCATTCAGAATAAAAGACTTTCCCATCCAGTTTATGGATTTCCTAATCCTTCCCAGCATATCACTGACTTCCACCCAGTACTTTGGAAATTATGATGTTCCTTGGCAGAGATAGGTGCCTTTGTTGCCTGCTTAAGTGATAAACAGAATCAGATAGTGGCTGCTTTGGTGTTTGATTAGGCAAAATCCAAATTTTGTTCCTGTAAAGGCAGGAAACCATTTTCCACAAGGCTTGGTAGTAATGCTTTTTTTTTTTCTGTTATAGAGGACATATTTCATGCAAGGGTCATTTCTAGTCAAGACTTGCACAATTACATAACTTGTAATTTGTATGTACTACATGCTATTGGCATTTGAGACTGCAGTAACGGCTAAACTTCTCTGAGGGTGTACTGAGTTAAGGGGTGACATCCACAAAAGCTCTGTCCTTAGGAGCACTAATCAGTACTTGTCTGCAAGAAAACTACCTGTAACTCCTTTTATTTATCATCTGCAAACAAAATAAATAGAAACAAATTATAGCTAAATCCATGGTCACAGAAGCAAAGCTTATGCGTGACTTGAAGTTTAGAGTTCAACATTCATGGTTTGATTTAAAATTTAGAATTAAAAGAACCGTTATAGAAACTGTAGATGCTTGACATTGAAGTAATGCCATAACATATTGTAGAAGGTTATGACTGTCTATGTTATGTAGGAGGCTGACTGTCCTTGTGAGGCACTTCAGTAACAGTGCATAACTTAGCTAGAGATGAAAATCCCTAATTGTCAAATGTATGGACCATCACAGTTAGCTTTCATGAAATACAAAGGGAGATGATGTTGCTGAATTGACTAGGAATAGCAAATATGTTCACAACGATGTGGTCCTTACAGTCTAAAATGAAAACTTTCAGGGGGTTTTCATGTGAGCCAGGAAATATGCCTCTATGTAGGAAATGTTCTCCTAAAGATATACCTCAAACTGATTTGAAATGCCATTGGTATTTCTGTGTGATAATTGTAGGTTAATTGCTACGTAGGAAAGATCAGGTTAAACCTCTTTGCTCATGGTTTAGTGGTTGGATAATTTATGATCTTGTACATCAGAGACTCAAAAGCACTTGCCTGGAAAACCCACAGTTCACTGTGGTTGCAATTTTGCTTCCTTTTGAAGAGGGGAAAGGAATTGTTGGTGTTTACTGTAGGTCTCTGGAGGCTATGCCTACACGTGCAAGAAGTTCAGTGCCATAGGAAAAGATCCAGGTACTGTTGAGGACCTGATGTGGGCAATTTTTCCCCATTTCAGGTGAGCTTTACTTCAAACAAGCTCTGGTCTGGTCTAAAGAATAAAATGGTTATGGCAGCTGGAGGGCAGTACATGTGTTCCTCAATCTTGTCTTTCAGTTTTATTTTATATGAAAAGAATCTAGTTAACTCGAAAAGAATCCTATGAGACCTTGCCATCATAGGAAGCAAAGCATGCTAAGTGGCAACAGTTGCAAGATCTGCTTTCAAAAGCCCGTTCACGATCTGAACCAAAGCACAAACGTAGGCACATTCTGTATGAAAATAAACACAGCTGCACTAAAAGGACTCATTTTATGTCCAAATCTCAATAGTTTGGGATTTTGCTATGAACTCCTTAGTAAGCCAGAAATGTTGCAGCTTGCTCCATAGCCACTTCGGTATGAATGCCTGGATTTGTTATTTCATTGGTTTTAACGTTTTCCAGGTTGCTGAAAAAGAAACTCAGAATACCCTGATCAAATTTACTAATTGGCTTAAAAATCACCTCAAATAAACTATGTAATTGCACAGGGAAATGGTGATTTCAATCCAAGTGTATTACTCTGTGTGTAACTCCTGTTTCTGTGACGTTCACATTCAGATGCTGCTGAGGTTTTATAGCATGCTATATGTTTCCTAAGCTGCCTGCTCACTGAGCATTAAGAATATTTGCGTGTATGCAGCATTTAAGAAAATATGAATTCATTTTGGATGATTTTTGTCAAATAAGCAAATCTAATTCAGCTTGCGCTTGGATGACAGAGTAACGGTTTAATATCCTTTTGACTTAATGTAGCTAGCTAGCTATAAGGAAAAAAAAACAGTTTAAAGCTGACAGTTTGGGGTTGTTTTTTTTTTTTTATCAGTCTTTCATTGCAGTTTCTAAAAAAATCAATGTAAAAGGCAGAGTGATAAAAATTATCATTAGCTGGAAATTACCTTGACTGCAATCTGAGGCATGTAGCTCAGCTAGAGGTGCTGGAACTAGAGCAGTCAAATGTACTTCCAATTAAAAATTATAAATTAGATCTGCAAGAGAGTGGGACCACCTGCCTCAGGAACAGTTGTACTTTCATATACGTATATGAAAAGGTCACTGGGTTCCTGAACTCGTAGAGATTAAAGCAAATAGACTCTGTCTCAGGGTCTCAAGAGAAAAACAAGCACTTTGAAACTACTCTCCTTAGGATGTAATATTGTGACTGAATTTCCTAACACAGGAAAATTTACCCTCTCGTTTGTGGATATAAGAAGGCACGAATAGCTAACCAGTTAGGAAACTAATAGTCTCAGAAAAGTCAATTAGTTAAAAAAGCTTGTTGGCATGCAAAAGTCACAGGTTCAAGTTCCCCTTCTTCTCATATAGACCAGCTGTATGTGTGGCAGTTTTCTTGGGGTTTTATGCTTTTCTAGCCTGGGATTTCCATTCTCAGCCAAGTACAGGAAATAATTTAATTTCTTATTTTCAGGAGATTTCTGTCTGGTCCCCAGACTCCCCTGAATCTTAGAAACCATCCCTAAAGCTGCTACATTTCTATGAATGGCAGTGTTGATGGAAGAATATATTCCTTTGAGAACACTTTTTTTCCAAACCAACTGTACTTGGGCTTTTATCTTTCACCTCTCAGATATATTATTGCAATCTGTTTGATGAGTTGAGCAGACTTTCCCACTTAAGGTCAGATTCCTCAGTAGCAATGGTTTCAGGGTCACTTTTCACTTAAATGAACATTCAGTTTCTGAGGTACAGCTAGAAACCAGCTTTAATGAAGAATTGGCCATTGTGCAGTCAATAACCAAGCTATCTGAGTACTTTATATCTGGAGCATAAGGTTACCTGATGTTTTTATTAGAAGGGACACGTGGGATGATGTGATACTTTTTCAAAGCAACGGATTCTCTTAGCTTGAAGCTCTGTGTCAGAAACCACTGAATAATCCCTCACTGTGAAACTTTTCCCTTTGTTCCTGTAGCACTTCATCGAGACCCCATGGATTCCCAGACTTCTCCCAGTTTGCATATGGCTTGTCTGCGACATCACTTGTACACGTTACATTCCTAACACTGATGTACACTAAATTTGTCAAAATACTGTGGGTAGACAAGTTTCAAATCAAAATAGGAAAGCAAAGAGAAAAGCTCTTGATTACAGAGCTGGAGCTGCTGCTATGAAAGCATCAAATTAAGCATGGTAAACTTGTGTCAAATACTAATCTGTTCCCCAAGCTGTAAGTGAGCATTTGGTGGAAAGCTGCCTTGGCATCTGCAGCTGAGGATTAGCTCAGCGGGCTCTCCTGAGGTGGTGTCTCCTGTAGCGGACGCCCCTGCCCTGGATCACCTCATGCCTATGATACCTGGGCAGTGGAAGCATGTCCCTGCATACAAATGAATCTTCAAAGCACTTGCCACGGATGTCTGCTTTCCCCTCCTGGCTAAAACAACCCAGGGCAGCGTCTTGCGCTGCACTTTGCCACCCCTGCAAATGCAAAGGAAGCCTTGCTCAAACTTGTCTGTGACTGGGATGTAGACAAAGCCCTTTGGATGTGTTGATTTTCCATCCCCTGCTCATCCTTCTGTTTCAGAAGCTGCTTGAACTGCGCTCTTTCTGACTCCTCCCTTCCTGGACACGGAGCTTGTGCTGTGAATCTTTTCATGGTTCCACAGCAATTTGCAAAGGATTAGTTATAGGATGTTCGTGATAGTGTGCAGTATGTGGTAAATTAACAGGCTTATACAGAGATTGTATGAGGCCTGTTAAGAATACTGGTATCAATGTGATGTTTTGCTCACTGCCCATCATAGGAATTTTTTTTTAACTCCTGCCAGTCATAATACAATCTTCTGTCCGCCCCTCCAAGCAAAGTCAACATGTAAGAGCAACTATATATCTAATGTCTTGCTCTCTTTCTGCCTGTTTATAACCAACACATCCCTATATAGCCATATATTCAGGTTCAAATGAAGCAAGATATTAAGTGGGAAAACCAAAGAGACACATGGAAAAGGAGCTGGCCAAGTACTGTTCCTTTAGCTGTGCATGAAATTTTCATGTAGTGTGTGCTCAGGAATGGTGTACAATGGGAACATTTCCCCTAAATATTGGGAAGAATATTTAGAACATATTAAATAAGGGTTTTGAAAGGTGAGTGGATGTAATAATGAATATTGCCCATAACCAGAAGGTTGTGTAATAGTGGTAGCTGTATAGAATTGGGAGGTTTTTTGATAGATAGACAGACAGACAGACTGATAATAGGGAATTGAAGCTAAAACAGATTCCAGGCATTTTAACTCTGCTGCTATTTAAGAGCACAATCAATTGCTCTGAAAAGGGAAAGGCATTTGCAATGCTAATTGCAATTCACAAGTGGGGGTGTACTGAGTGGGTGGAAGAGTAAGTTGTTTGCTTGTTGAGGGACATCTCAGAGCTGCTAAAGTTCTGATACTTGTGATTCTTTTTATAAAACAATTATCTGCTGAGCACTTGGCTGACTAGAACACGGGAATAATGTCTAAATCAAAGAAATCAAGGAGAGTGTGTTGCAGTGCGCCTCCTGGAGACAGAGGTTTCTGTTGCCTCTTTGTCCCCAGACACGGGCACACATCCAGAATTTTCCATCTTTCCCAGGTTGTGGTTGGCTTAGCCACCACAAGACCAATCCCCTAACACCCATTGGACCCCTGACCTGTCGGTAACCCATCCAGGTATCCTTACAGGACAATGCCTTTGTAAACCCACCTACCAACCTGTTAAAAACCCCTGGCCCCAAGGCCACAGGCTCTTTCGCTTCTCCCCCTGGGGTGGGTGCTGTTTCAGTGCCTGCCTCAGGTGTTTTTTGTTTGTTATTTTCATGTTATTGAAACCTTTTATTTTGGAAGAAAGCGATCATTGCCCATCCCTCCTTTACTCGCCACTGTCCTCCTCTTAGCTGAAGACCACCCTGGAGGTACTACTGGGGTCCCGCTGGGGGTGTTTTCTTCCCGGGCAAAACCAGCGGGTTTAAAACCCTCTCAAAATATATTTTTGATAAGTTATAAGAGTGGTTCTTCCTCAGGTAGTGATTTTCTGGCAGGTTTTGCTGGTTGCCTCAGTGTTATCATGGAGAGGAAGGATGTGGTGGAGAGCTGCTGACTGTGGAGCTTGTGGGACCAACAACCTTTGCTTGCTTTTAGAGGTCTACAAGGCCCGTATCTTTATCCAAGGTTTTGTCAAATATGTCCTGTCTTTTCCTATTTTCTGGTATGTACTTTTTTGATTTCTGAATAATAAATAGATATTTTTACCTGTGGCATGACCTGAATCTGCCAACCTAATTTAACCTGATTAGTGCACTGCTCTCTGCGTGCATGTTCGTTGGCCCAAATTGAAGTTCTTGCCGAATAAAGTACAAAAAAGTGTGACAGTAAATGACAAAACGGAGTTCTTT
>NW_008620635.1:4819-17569 GCF_000691845.1 Merops nubicus | reverse complement strand
TCTTTCCCTCCTTAAGCCAGGGTGAATGTTCCCTGGGATCCTCAAACTGATTCCACAGCATTAGAACATATGTTTGTGTGTATAAGACCAGAATGCAGAATCATTTGAGGAAGAAGAGGAAGAAAAAAAGATTCAATGCGAAATCTTGTTCATGCCAATTTTCAAAAATGCCACTGACCTCCAAGTGTGTGGGAACAAGGAATAACAAAGGCACTTGTCTCCTGGCACTCTGGAGTCTGCTGCTGACCTCCCAGTGTCCCCAGGGCTCTTCAGATACAAACTGGTGTTGGATGTGGTTTGAGTGAATGTTACCTTCTGCACTCAGATGCAATTCTTAGTTTAGTCTAGGTGAGAATTTCTGCTTTACACAGGGTAAAATGTAAATGTCACAGACATCCACATGCTTCTAAATACCTGAACTACCTAGGAGTTATAAAACAAGATCAAATAGTGTGTGGGGTTTTTTTCTTTGACAACTAACATAGGAGGGGCCACTATTGTTGTATATGCTTTTATCATTAAGAAATGGAGATACGACATTTCCTTTCTAAGTCAATGTGGGATTAGAGCAAAATTCTTCATTTCCTAAAATAAAACTTTTTTTTTTCTTTTTTCTGAAAAGAGAAGTCCAAACCTGAAACTTATTAACTTCAGCTCAATTCAACAAACAGATATTGGACATAGAAGAGGGAGAACCTTGAAAAAGTAATAGATTTTCTCTTTCTATTTCAATACAGCATTCTGAAGCTAATTTTAGCACATTCAGCTTTTCAAACTGGTAACAAAAAGATCATAAAATAAATGAAATAATTAATCTCAAAGCATTTTAACAATCCCCAGTTTTGCCCTGAAAAATCTTCACGTCTTTAATCACAGTAAAACCGATTTATTACCTGCATCCCTATGTGAACATGATAACCCTGTGAAGTACAGGAGATATTTATTACTATGGTCTTATAATGTCTGCATTGTCTTGCACCAACACACTGCATAGAGGTGGGTCCCTCTCTGTTACTATCAGGTAAAGCTGAAATAACTCAACTGATTCCATCAGGGTTAGCTGCAGTATATCCAGGAGTGGTGCTAGCACAGCACAGCCACAGACTAGCATCAGAAAACCTGGCAGATGATGGCAAAACAAGGAATAAGGACTTAGGATAACTGTGTTTTGGTATGTAGAGGTGTAATGATATGAATACTCTTCCTTTTCAGAGGGTTTCAAGAGTTTTGCTGTTAATATTATTTATTTGTATTGCAGTATCGTTCAGGATCCCTCAGGAAGACTGAGACCTCATTGTTCTGCCCATGAAATGAGGGTGGCAAAAAGTGGGGCCAGGCAGTCGGGAACAATAGGGACAATATAGCACAGGGGCAGTTCAGTACCTGTGTTCCAAAGAGCCACCTGCTGTGCAGGCTCCAGATGGATTGTGCTTGTGATTTTTAAAAATATAGCTTTCTCTTTGATATTTGCCATGGAACTGAGGAGTTTTGAAAACACTGGTCCTCATACTGATCCACAGCCAATAAATCTCAGGCTATGAGCTCCTGTGAAACAGTTTGTAGATCTCTAGTTTGGTTTGTAATAAGATAAATGAACTCCAAGAACTTAATGAACTATTAGTGGATCATTACATCCTGTGTAAATATTGACAAAAATCAACAAATACAATGGATACTAGTTTAAAAAAAAAAAAAATCAACATTGATGAATTGCAACAGGTACTGAGGGAGCAGAAAGATTCCTGCTTGCAGAAATGCTCCAAACGTGTTCTAATAAGGTGTGTCTTACTATGTCTAATACATGGCAAGGTGAGTCTCCTTTAAAAGACTCGTCAGTGAGGGGGGGATCCAGCTGAGATGGAGGCAGCATGCCCAGGCTGGGAAGAGCAAGCTTTGCCACGTGGGTCTGGGCAGGCTTGCTGGGATCGGAGGGCCAGGTAGCTGTGCTCATGTGATACAGAACTTGAGTTAATGAGCCGACAAGGCTGTTAGCTTGGACGTGGTGCAGATGTGGTATTCCTGCTCCAGGACATGAATTGTCTGGAGTGGAGTGCTTGAATGCCAAATGAACTTTGAGTGAAACCCCCTGGGCTCCAAATGATATTTTCCAATGAAAGTTTATTTCCTCTGAAAATTTCAAGCCAATTACTCCAATCTCCTGTTAGCTTAAACATAACATGCTTCTATGAGCAGATACTATGCCAGTGGCTTAGCCAGCCACCTCAGCCTGAGGTTTGGCATGCTTTCCTTATTTGCACTTAATCATAACTTCATTATTTCTAACAGATTCTTTGAAAGTTATTGTTCGTATGAATTGAAAGATCTGTGGAACTCATTACAAGATTATAAGGTTAATCTGCACACTGGTACAGAGATTCTTCTTTCTAAAACCTTTTATTATTTCTTATGTCTTTCACAGATATCCATGCATTACTGAGGGTATGACTAATGCTCTTCCTGCCTAACCCTACAGGCCAGTAATTTCCCTCAACTTTCATTAGCTGTATGTCCACTTTTAAATAAAGCAAATTTACCTTTTGATAGTCAGATATTAATATTTGGTTTAAACATTAAGGCTGTGATATAAAATCCAGGCAGTGTTAAAACAAGGTTGAAATCATCTCCTTTAATCACATGGCTTTGTGTCTTGGCATATGCTTGGTGTGCATTTTTAGATTAACTGTGTTAGGATTTACAATTTCATGGACTTCATGAACAGTATTTCATCTTTTACCTTTAGCAAACCTGGTGATATCTTCCACCATGGAGCTGTTCATCAGGGTAGCAGTCTCTTGTGACAAAAATACAAAAAAGTGTACCAAACACGTGTACACCAGGTGGAATAACATGACCAAGTGGTTTTGAGGAGTACAACACACCAGTCTTCACTTCCGGCTACTTTCTGTTACAAGATGGGAGGAATCTGGGAAGGCAGATTCAAATTTTTATATAAAATACAAATATAAAAATTAAATTAAAAATGTAAGAAGCTAGTTGAGTGACGTTTGAACCTTGGAGGATAAAAGCATACAAGAACACTTTAAATGTTTTCGTATTAGAAAGAGAAGTAAAACTGTCCTGTTTTATTTAATTCAAATAAATATGTCAACATTTTAAGGGCTAAGGCATTACATTAAAAAATAACAATCTATCTCGAAACTATCTCTGGTTCAACTTGACAAAAAATGGAACTGCCGTGAGAATAGCTTCTTTTGTGACTGCAGAGATGGAGAAACTGAAAATGTGTTGCATTACCTAAGGAGAAGTGAACTCAAAGTCCTCTGACATAATTTTATTTTGCAGCTCTTGGTTAGGAGGTATAAATTGAAAATGAGAAGGACTAAATGTTCTTCATGTGCTCAATTTTTTTCTGATATATTAAAAAAATGCTTAGCACAGTCAAAGCTATGTGGGTGTGAAGTATGTTAGTATTTTGGGGTTTGGATTTGGGGTTTTTACAGTATGTTGGGTAGTGGCTAACATAACAAGGTCATAATCAAAGTAGTTCAGATGTTGTTCTGCGTAATGCATAACACTATAAACTGGTCCTGACAATGAGCATTTGAGGCTGTATACTTTTACCCTGTAAAAAAACATTTCTCTGGGAGAGAGGCTGTGAGATGCCCTCCCCAAACAGCAGAACTACAACCTGCAACTGGGTGCACCAGAGATGCTACAATCATCCCAAGGCCTTGCCTCGAGCCACAGGGTCACTCTGTTCAGTTTGATTTGCCCAGATTGCCTTTCCAAGTACTTGCCTTCCCCCGTGGTGCTCTCTTAATGCCTAACTCTGCATTTTAGCCTCTGTTCTGCAAAGACTTTAATGTGGTTGTGGTGGAGCGCATGGGTGGCCTCTTTAATGGCCCCAAGTGTCCCTGTGTGCCATGCAGAGCTCGCAGGCAACCTGGGGTGCTTTGATCTACCTCTGGCATCTGATGTTTGTGTATCCAGCTCAAGCGCAAGTGAACAGACTATTGAACCCGTGCAGCTCTGTGTCAGCACGTCTCTATTCCACTTCTCCTGACTCACAAATCAAATATTTCATTCTTGTGCACCACCAGAGGCTTTCTCAGCAACTGACATATTTGACAGTCACACTGCACTTCAAAGAACTTCACAGGGTTGTTAGCAGTAGCAGGGATTTTCACAAGGTTGTATTTTTAGCACAGAGTCTGAAAGAATGACTTGACATATAGTACTGTGAACATAACCTTACTCTGAGCACAAAAGGCTGCTTAATTTATGACTTCTTTTGGAAAAAAAAAAATCGGCATAGAATATTTAGCAGTGTCAAAGTTTCTGCATAAGAAACACAGTACTGTAGAAATGCTGGGTGAGCATTTATTAAAAGTAGCTCTGATTGCTTTTTTCATTCCAAAGTATGATTGATGCCCTAGTTTTCTCTCCATTGTTTATTTCTTGGATTTTTGGCTGCTATCATTTCAGTCCAAGATATAGAGTTAGAGTGAAAATAAACTAGCAGACTGGTTTAAACTAAATATTTTCTGTAATATTTGGATGAAAGGAAGAGTTTTTTGTTCAGGAACATTCATTATCTGAAATCATTTCCAGAGAATAATGACAATATGTTAAATCTCCCTGTCTGATGAGAGCCCATGTGTCTCCCTTTTGACTCATCCAGGCATGTGGCCAATGATGAGTATTTTTAAAGGAAAAAATTATATTATAAAAATATAACAGAATATACCAAGGTCAGTGAAACAGCAAAAGCTGTTTGACCTTCTTTCCCTTCCCCTTCATACTTCCCTCATTCTTTCCTTTTAATTCACCTATTTCTGCCACAATTATCATCCAACCTTTCTAACCACTTCACTCAGTGAACAATAGGAAACTGAAGCAAGTAGAACTTGAGCTTGCCAGTATCTTAATGTATTGGCTTGCATGGTATTGCAAAGACATCTTCTCACCTTTTTATTTCATGTTCTTTTTTGAAGCATTTTCTTTTATAGATATGCCTGACCTCCTGTGTTACCTAAAAGATGGGAATTGACTTCATGTGATAAACTTGTTATCTTTTTTGGCCTTCTCCAGATTGAAGTTCAGAGCTCTGTTGTAGTTTGTGCAAACTCACTGTAAATTTACTCAGCTAATACCACTGCAAATGCTTGTCTAGACACTTGGCAAGTGTTTCTGGTCTGTATTCAGACTCATCTGAGAATGAGCAGTGAGTATATGTGTCATGGAACAAATATTTCAGGCTACCATTTGTATGGTGGTAGTTAATTTAAATTGACACTATTCTAAATCATCACAGATGTACTAGCTCTGTTCTGCCTTGGTGAAGAGGCTGTGGCACTGCTGGACCTCTGCTTTCTGTAGGTCTTTCACCTCCTTTCACCTGCTTCTTTCACCTCCTCAGGCCATGGGGGGGTTTCACCAATGCAGATAAGAGTGTGTATCTGGTGTTTCTAAAATGGACACTGAGTTGATTTCTGTTGACTAATACAGACTAACATGAAATAAGGCCACTGAAAATTCAAAGTCTGAAGTAGACAGTTTCTAGAGAGAAGCATTTTTTCTGACTGGATGTTCCTAGGGTTGCT
This sequence comes from Merops nubicus, assembly GCF_000691845.1. Taxonomy (NCBI): domain Eukaryota; kingdom Metazoa; phylum Chordata; class Aves; order Coraciiformes; family Meropidae; genus Merops; species Merops nubicus. The sequence continues at coordinate 12,005 of NW_008620635.1, read as the reverse complement.
GAAGGAGTGTTGTAATGTTTCCTTTTCTCTTACGCCGTGCATTATTTGTCAGCAATACTTCTTGCTCTCAAAGGAGGTATGTAGATGACATTTCTCTTTACCACATAAACTTAATTCTTCTGCACTACTATGAATGTAAAAAATTAATTTTAGGAATACTGATTTGTTAATTTCAATTCCCATATCTAATGGATTTAATGTCTTTTTTTTTTTTTTTCTTTAACATGAAAAGATAAACTGAGTCTTTTTAGCCATTTTTGTGGTCTATCCTAGACACACGGAAACACTTTTCTATAACTTGGATAGAAGTATATCAATACTGTTTAGTGCTTTCTGTGGATTTATCCACCACTTTTTATGTCAAACTGGGGGATTAATTTGTGTTGCATGTTTTTTTTTTGCTATGCGAGTTTGTCTACAGGACAGAAAACATCAAAATAAAAGTTATTATTATTTTAAGGAATCATTGTGAGTTTTTTTTCCTTTCCTTTTGCAAAGGAAACAATGAAAAACCAAAAAGATTAAAAATTTAATATGAAGAATATAGCCTCTCTAAAATCTAAGTGGCATTTTCTTGCATCTAAATCCATATTATATGAATCTTTGATGTGACATAAAATCGTAACTGCTGAGATAGGGGGAGGGACAAAAAGCCACAGAGAGTAGCAGCTGTCTCTTATCCTTCTTAATTTCTGTTGTAACGGTGATGGAGAGAAATATTTTATAGAATTCTCTCATCATTATTTGTATTTTTTCTAACTACATTTTAATTTATTAAACCTATTGGTCAACTTAAAACAAAGAAAGAAATTAAATGAACTCTCTAAGTAAGCAGTGGTGCAGTTTGCAGGTGTGTAGGCATCAGGGAGCATTTTCCTTTCCACAGCTGCCTGGCTCTGACCCTTCTGCAACCTCCTCAGCCTCTCTCTGTCGCCTTCTGACCAGATATGGCTCTTTGCCTATGCCTCTTCTATTTTGTGATGGTTATCTCAGGCTGTAGGTAGTGGAGACCTTATTTTCCAATCCTGTCACCTCTGAAAAGGTCTGGGTTGCCTGGGTTACAGATTGCTGTGAAAAAACAGTACTTACAAAGTGACTTTGCGAGATCCCAGGTAACTACAGGGTGCAAGTTTTTCTTTCATTTATCCCATTCTTAAAAGCCTTCAATGCAATTTGTTATGTTGTTCGTCTCTGCAGGTGAAAGTGGACCCTGCATTGAGAACATTTTCACTTTAACTACAAAATTCTTAGTATGAGTATTTTTAAAGACAATGGGTTGTTTTTTATATTGATTCAGGAGCCTCAGTGACGAGTCTCCTGATTTGTACTGAACTACTGAAGACTACAGTAAGAAGCACATCTCTGCATGGGTTTTAGGAAGCAGTTGATTCAGAAGGCTAAAAAGTTTCTTCTGCTGCTGAACTTTGGTAACTGAAGGCACACTGTAAGTCTGTAATATAGTTATTTTACCATTTTCCCTGGCCACTGAGGCAGACAGGCAGGCAGTGGCTTCAGCTTGTAGATTTGACTTAGCAATTATGGCAGAAGGATTTATTTTTAATTTGCAAAAGCGAATCCAATCCATCAGCATAGAGGGTTGTAGGGAGAATGTTCAGATGGTGAAAACTGATGGTTGTGGTCCATTTTCAGCTCCTTGGCATCCTGGTGCCTGGGAGGGCAATGCAGATCAGCTAATGTCTGGAGCATCTTATTAGTTTGGGCCACATGCCATCCCAGCTTGTTCCAAGCTCTCTGAATGACCTCTGAAAAAAGTGTAGCTCTGTTGCTGCAGTACTGTATATGAAAGAGCAAAGCCCACTAGACTTGGACCTATGCCAGCGGAGCATGGGACAAGCTCAGGTCACTCTTCTCTGCTGGCAGAGCAACTGCAACTTAACTTCTCCACCTCTGCAGTACTTTCAAATTCATCCTTTTTTCATTATAACATGGCACTGGACTTGAAGGATGCTGGTATAGAAGCTTCTGCTTTTGGTGCCATAGAGAGGATGTAATTAGTACACTGGTGCTTTGAGGAAGATCCATAAACAGCTGCAGCATTCCTCACTAGTGAAAGACCCTGGCTTATGGGCTCTGATGGAGAAGGAGGTTTGTGCAATCTTTGAGTATCTTTGTCTAATCATGACATTTTAGCTTGAAATATGTTGTTGAGAAATGACCAAAATTTATTGAGCAAAATATATCAAGAAAAAAACTGCCTTTGAATCAATTGTACAAGGCCAATTTAAACCAGCTGAGCTAGTAATATTCATGTTCTCCATCTCTCCCCGGGTATTATAAAAAACTTTGCCTAAATTCAAAACCAACAAAAAGTCACATAGATTGTCATAATGGAGGAAAACTTCTTTTTTCATGATGGGGATCATAACACTGCATCTTGATTGAATAATAATAAATCAAGTGAAGAGTATTAACTAAAAGCTAAGTCAAAGTCTTCATTAAATCCACAGCACTTTCTGTTTTTCAATGTACATGGGAAGAGGCAGGGTATGATATATTCCCTCTATTGAAGAGTTTTCAAGCTCCAGATGGACAGCACTTTAATTAAACTTCATTTTCTCCCTTTTCTCAGCTGAGGTCCCACTGCATTATGATTCTGAATCAATCTTAACTGTAATGTTTTGAAAATACATCTTTCTCACTGTATGACTGTTAAACATTTCTGTTTTCATGAGGCTGAAAACCTTCAGACTTGGTACTCTAAAAGTTGTGGTAGCAAGGGGGTGTGGGGAAGTCAGGGGGAAGATTACAAAAGTGTGAAGTGTGTCCCATTCAAAGGCTGGTGTTCAGAGCATGCTTTTAATGGAGCTACTTCTGATTCTGCTGTTTGCCAGCTGTAGTGTGACACTGGGGATCTGCTCAGTAAAATGATAACGCTTTCACAACAAACTGTTTGTCCCTGGCTGGTTGACAAACTGAGAGCAGCAGTATCATTACTGAACAAGAGCCCAGAGTCTCCTCCTTGTCATCCTCTTACACTGAGCTAATTGCTAACAGTCAAAAGACAGCATATATTTAACAGGTTAAAGTTAAAAGAATTTATGGAAGTACCTGGGAGCCCAGGTTGAGGTTTTCCTTAAGTCTGACTTCATAGGTGTGGATAAATCTTCACAAGGGCTTTGCATAACTCAGGCAAAAGGTTGGAGGAAGGGATCTGTCACTAGCAGCAGCCAAGGCCAATCCGTCTTTCCCTGCCAGTCATTGGAAGTGTGTTTTATAGCACATTTCAGTGGGCAAAATATGTCAGGTGTTATGCGTGTAGTAACCATAATTTATCTTCTCAACAGTTTGGATTTCAAGAGAATGGTACCAGCCAAATGAGGCTGGCCTTTGTAAACTGGTAGTTTGGAAAGGCTTCGCTGGAAAGACAAGTGCAGTCCCTGGGTATCTACACCATATTTTATAGCCATGACTTTGTTTTTATCTGGAAATGAGAGAATTAAGGCACCAAGGATGTCAGTTAGAAGACTAATAACATCTAAACCAGGGAGTTGTATGTGCGTTTGGCACATCAGAGAAGCCATGCCACAGCCTATCATGTGTAATGTTAGGGAACGTGATGTTTCAATTATTAAATTAAGGTTGAAACTTCAAGATTGAATTTTTTCCTCTGGATTTTGGTTTAGTGAGTTTCCCTTTTTTCACCTTGTCAGTACTGTATATAGTATAGCTTGAGTCTCAGTGGCTTTTGTGAAATATGCTTCTGGGTCTTCAAATGATCTCAGTTATTAAGATTATTACAGTTAGAGTTACTGAAATCTCAGAGGCAATACCACTGCCAATTTTTTTAAAAATTACTTACTTGGTTAGTGCTGCTTGTAGTGTTATCTCTAGGACAAGAGAACAAGAGGAAACTTTGTGTGGAGGTGCAGTTGTTTAGCTCTCTGTCTTCCTTCTTGAGACGGAATATGGCAATGCTGCAGTGCAGAGATACTCAAGCTGGCATTAAACTAATTACGTTGGGTACTGGAAGCATGCTGGCTACAGCAGAGTGGAGTCCAGTATGTTCTGATTTTCCCTGCCAAAAGTCTTAGCAACTTGGGCACCAATGAACCAATAATAATAAACAACAGTGCCTGGATAGGATTTTATGGGGGAGTTTGTTGTTCTGAAATGTTTCATATTCTCTACACTGCTACCTCTCTTGCTTCTGTAGTCTTTTATCTCTCTTTCCTAACTTCAAAGGAAAAAAATGAAGCAAACAAGGATGACAGGAGCTGTGGACAATACATCTTCCAATAGCGGATGCCTGAGTGCAGCTATTTCTCATATGAAGGGTCTGTGCAATAATTCCTATGTTAGGCAAAGCCAAATTTTTACACATAAAATAGGAGTTGAGCTGAATGAGAAGACAGGATAGACTGCAGTGATCAGACACAGAGCTCAAGCATACAGACCAGCAACTCACCTGGTCCTTTTTGTCCCGCTCTGATTAATTTCTCATGCCTCTTCTCCCATTCGCCTTGATCACCTCTCTTTCTCCACTGTTGTCTCCTTTCAAAGAAAAACCCATCCAGATTACATCTTCCTTACAGGTCTCACTTTTGCTACCTCTGTATCCAAACTTGGTTGTTCTGAAAGGTTACCTAGCCAATCATTTAACAGTCCCTGGTGGCCTAGCAAAGTTTCACTCTTCAAAATATCCACAGTTCTGCCCCCATTATCTGTGAGATTCCATAGAATCATAGAATCACAGAATCATTCAGATTGGAAAATACCTTTAAGATCATTGAGTCCAGCCATTAACTTAACACCCACCACTAAACTGTGTCCCTAAGTGCCACATCTACACATCAACCACTTATCTGAGCAGCCTGTTCCAGTGCTTGACAGCCCTTTCAGTGAAGAAATTTTTCCTGATATCTGATCTAAACCTCCCATTTGGCCATGGTCACATCACTCCCTCTTAGCCATCTGTGCAATTTGGTCATTTTTTACAGCATTATCTGTAACACTTGTTAACTTTGCTCTGTTTTCTGCCATTCCAGTAATTTCTCATGGTCAGTTCATTGAGCTCAGGGTATAGCCCAAACATCTGCCAGTGTACCTTCACAAACTGGAAGGGAAAAAGTCTTAACAGTGCAGTCACACAAATGGTGGCATTCAGATGACCACTGAGGAAACTGTGTGGGAAAGAGGAGAAGACAGGAAGACTCAGAGACCTTTGTTGAACAGGAAAACATGGAAGGCTGATCTGCAGACAGAAAGGACAATCCACAGAAGCATGCAAACGAGGACAAGGAAGAGACTGTCTACCAGAGAAAGGGGGACTGTGGAGCACATCAGCTGCTTTGAAGAGCAATGAGAAAGATCACGTTTGGGAAATGGGGTGGCAAGAGAGAGGAACCCTACTACCCTGGCAAAGGGAGCAGATACAACTCCTACAGTCAGGAGTGACTACTGACTGCTGCACCAGGAGAGTTTTAGACAGGACATTAGGAAGCATTACTTTACTGAGAGTGTGGTCAAACACTAGAACAGGTTTCCTAAAGAGCTGGTCAATGCCCTAATCCTGTCAGTTTTTAGGTGGTATTCAACAATGCCCTTAATAACCCACTTTGACTTCTGGTCTGCCCTGAATTGGTCAGGCAATTGGACTAGATGATTGTTGTAGGTTCTTTCCAACTGAAATAGTCTATTCTGTTCCAAATATGTTTAGATAGGATGTGAAGGATGTTTATAATGAAGAGAGAGGTGAATGTCTGAAATGTGCTCCCCAAAAGTGCTTTGACCACAAAAAACCCCAGTAACAACTAACCAGGTTTATAAGGCAGCTTGATCAAGTGTGGGTGAATGTGGTTGCAAGTCTGTGTTCAATTTATCTTGTGATTTGCTCGTGATTTGATACCTAATGCTGGTGCCAAAAGAGAGCATAAGGATTCAACAATAAAGCCTTTGTAAAGTGGCTATGGTTTCTTAATGCGTTATAATAGCAAATATAGAACGGAAAATAAAATGCATAGTTTAATTCCAAACTGCTGTTTCTTTTCTGTGGTTTTAATACCATTTTTACTACTTTTTTTTTTTTTTAATTTTGAAGGTTTGAAGTATAGAAGGAAAGAAAATATTCCTGAAAGTTTGATGTTTCAACCTGTCTTTACTGTGTACAAATACAGACCAAACTTTTGAAAAGTGCTGGCAAGAAGGAACAGTGAGAGAAAGCAATCTGGCCTATTCCCCTGCTGCCACTTCCTTTATTTTCTCTAAACACTACTAAGAGAAAACCTAATAGCCTGCTGTGCTTCCCTGAGGAACTGGAGACCTTGTCATAACTTTTAATTCCTACAGAAAGGAGACTTGACTGGAGTTTACTGTAATTGAACGTGTGTCTTCGACATTCAGACATTTTAATGTTATCATGATTTTGTGTTCTTCATAAATTGCACCCAATATCAGAAAAAAAGTGTTTAGTGAACTATTTTGTTTTAGGCAGTGGAAGAAGAATTTATATTTTAGTTAAAAAGACAAAAAAAAAAAAAAAAGAGCATAGGAGACCGTGAACAAAAAACTATTTGCAGGATATCACACAATACCTAGAAACTTTAAAACTACCGACCTTGAAACTGAGAACTTAGACCTGAAAGAAATGGAAGACATTTGTATTTAGTCCCAGCCTAAGCTGTGGAGTATGGAGGAGAGTGGAGTCCCGAAAAACATTGTTTTTTTGAAACTTTATTAATATTTAAAAAGCTCCTAAACACATCTGAATTTTAAAATTTTCCTTTGGTTGTAGCAAAAAAAAAAAAAATGAGGTGAGAGAAATATAAAAAATGGACATGCTGAAATGTAAGGCTTGTGTTAAACAGTTTGATTAAAAATTTGAAGATAAGGTTTAGAACTTTGGCATTTAAATATCCAGCTCCTTCTGGTATCCTTTGCAGAAGAAAGTGCTGGATGTGAGTATAAAATGAGGATAAAATATTATATTAATTTGCACTGAAGTAGCAAATATTCTACAGCAGTTTCAGGTCATTAATCTATCTTCCTGCTAGGGGAACTGCATTGATAGCTCATGGGATTTACAGGGCAGGCATCAATTTAATGGTTCACCCTAAGTTTGGGGAAAATAGGAAAGGGCAGGTTACTGAAGGATACATTATATCTTGGTGCAATAAAATCAACGGTAAAATTTTCCTGGCATAAAATGGCCTCTAGATAGTTTCTAATT
>NW_008620635.1:0-4788 GCF_000691845.1 Merops nubicus | reverse complement strand
TGCTGAACCTTAATTTCCTGTCTGCAATTGAAGGAGCCATATTTGCCTGACAAGTGTTAAAACTGACTGTAACCTTTATAGCTCTATCTCAAACAGGGAAATCATCTGAATTAATGGAAAGTTTTACTTGCATTTTTGGAGATGGATGGTGTGGGGGTTGAGGTATTTTAACTGTGACCTCAGTCTAGAAAAGGAAAAATATTTGCAATAGATTAACTGCAGATACTTGCAGGGTCATGTAGTTTCATTTGTGGTATTTCCTAAGCAGATCTCATCGTTGGAGTCCTACCTGTCATCTGTCACTAGTCAATTTGTTCTTTAAAGTGTAATATTTTCCCGTGCTCTGAACCTAAGTGTGAAACCCTTTTTTGTCCCTTGCTGTTGGAAGTAGTGGATACCTTTGTAAATGTTCAGAGGATTGCCTTATGCAGTTTGCAGCTTATTCCTGAGAAGGCACAGAACAAGGACCAGGAAAAAATGTTGTAACTTAATAGCTGAAATTCTGTCTTCACAGGGGAAAGCCATGCTAGTACAGCACCTATAAATCACTATTGGTGCAGTACATCATCAGATATGCAACCTTTTTAAGATGATAATTCCCATAATTTGGGTATTGACCTTGTACTATGTTGTACAGACTTGTAATCTGTGTTTTTTTGAATGATCCCCACAGGTGGGACATTTCTAATGTGAAGTCATACTGTGAGACACCTCTGCGTGTGCTGGGAAGATGGGATTATAAATATTCATTGCTTTTGCAACCTTGGGCTATGAATGTTTCAAATTTTATAAACTAAGCAGAACTGGGTATAGTCAGGGGAAAAAAAAAAAAAAAAACTAAAACCACCACCTCACAGCTTTTGTAAATCCAGGTGATAAATGAAGCAGAATAGGTAAGAAAATGAGAGGTTTTCTGCTAGGCTGATTTTGAACCAACATGCTAATTTGATTAGGAGAAGTACATAAGCACAGTATAAAATCTAATCATTTATGACAAAACCAAGCCAGGCTAGATTTCCCCTCCCTTGGAAATACAATAACTGCTTTGTGGTCTGCTTTCGTCACTGAGGAACAAAATACCATGATTTACAGATTTTCTCATCTTGCAATTTAGTTCCCAGGAATAAGTGTGGGTGCTCTGAGGCTCCCCCATGCTGTCCTGTCCCTTCCTGTGGTGGGGTTCTGACTACCAGCTATGGGAAACACGATCACAGGAATGACCACTAATGGCACAAGCAGTTCCTTTCAACTGCATGTCTAACAGGGAAGAGATGAAGGGCAGTAGGAGCTCATTTCATTCCTTTCCTACTTAATTAGTCTGGGTACCAAAGAAGGACTCATTAATGCTTGGAGTCTGTCTGGGCTCTGCAATGAGATGTGACAAATTCCAATCCTCAAGCCTTCTTCCTGTGATCAGGTACAAAGGTGTTTGGGCTTTGGTGGGTTTTTTTTTTGTTTGTTTCTTGAAGAGTAGCTTTGCAGATAAATTATCTCAATGGAAACTATAATCTTATATTCCTTCCCTTGACTGCTGCTAAAGGTTTATGTAGCAGAAGTTCAGCATGAACCCCTGCTGCCACCAGGTTCATGGCATCGCCCTGTTGGAGTCTGAAAATCATAACCCTGCACAACTGAGAGTATAATAGTTTTCCCACTGTGCTGATAGTCATGCAGTATCCCTTGTGTCACAGGTGAATCTCCAAATCTCTACACCACTGGCTATTGAGGGCCCATCCTCCTCACTCTCTCGGTTTTAGTTATTTGGGGTTTTTTTTTAAACCTGGAAAGATTCTAATATCAAGAGATTATAATGTTTTCACAAAATAAAACCACTGTTTCCAGTCAGCTCTGGAGTTCATCTTTAAAACACAAAAAAAACCAAAAACCAAACCAACCAACCAACCAAACAAACAAAAAACAACAACAACAACAAAAAATCCCAGAGCTCAATGACCTTAAAGCCTCTCTTTGTTTGTGACTTGTATGAATATGGTGGAGAAATTAGGGATGGCTTCCTCAAGGGTGACTGGCAGGAAGGAATTCTTAGGATCTGTAACAGTGGAACATGGTAGTGTGAGATGTAAAATGGGTTCAGAAAGTAGATCCACCTCTGTGCAAAGTCTTTTGCTAATGCCTTTTTTCTTCTCTGCATGAGAACTTGTTGTTGCTGAGGGAAAACAAGAAGAGAATTTTGCAATTAAATAGACGAAAATTTGATAAGCCCTGATGACCTATTTTGTTATAAGATTATGAGACTATATAAACCAATGTGCATTTTATAATGACTAGAGCATAAGAGTGCCTGGATATATATACAGGTGGGACAGCAAAGACAGGAGTTGAGTCTGGAACTGCTCCCTCTGTCTTTTTCTCAGTATTTCTTTTGGAGAAACAGGATTTTGCTGAAATATCCTGGAGTGCATCCTACTGTCACCATCAGTTCAAGTTCCATCATACTTTAACTGTTACAAGGATTTAACCCCTGCCCAGGGGCACCCTACCAGAGGTGGGATCCTCAGGATTATCACTGTGAGACATAGGGAGCAGTACTGTTTCTGCCGATGTTCCATTTTTTCCCAGCTGAACTATTTACGAAGCTGCAGTGGAAAACAAATCAGCAAAATGTTGCAAATTATAAAAATGATCCTTTAAATATTTTTTATTATTATCATGACCCTAAAAGGAGAGGGGGAAGAGGGGAATGTTTGAAACTACTTTCCCTGCCAGACAGGCAATGATGCTGGACCATGTCCTTTTTGATGCAATAGGCCCAAAGCACAGTATCTCCGTATGATACTTTACTGGTGCTTGTGGCTTTTTAACAGGGCTTAAGGACACCTTCTTCCCCAGAATTATATGTATACTCAAATGAAGAACAAAGCAAGCAGAGAAATGGTTAGAGCCACAAAAAATCTTTTCCCCCAGGATCTGGCCTGCAGTTTGTCCCCCCTCTAGGCTTACGTGGTGACTCATATGCATTCACATTCCCCGTGCTTCTCACAGCATCTGCTTCTGCGCATTTGTTGCAGGATCTTGTCTTTGAACAGCTGGTGACAACCCACTTCCTCTTGCTTCCTTCAGCAGAGATTTTTCAATTGTTTCTTGTTGTTTTGATGTCAGACCCAGTGTTGGAAAAACAAGCCCATTTACCCTGATTAGAACCAGCCATTTAAGGACTTGCCAATTAACAACCCATTTTACATTTTTTTAAGGATCAAGGAAATACTTTCTTTCCTTTCTTCAGATGTGTTTCCACATAAGCAGAATAAAATCAAACAGGTCCTATATAAAATGTTATTAACATTTCACTTCTTCTCCCCCTTCATTTCATCCTACAGTGTTGGAGAAGAAGGGATACTTTGCTTTCTTCAAGCTAATCATAATTAGCTTGATGTCATGCTAACCGTGCTACCTCCTTACACATAGAGAAACTGCCACTAATGATGAGTGTTATAGATGTGACCTTCAGAAAAGCAAGCAGGAGAACATCACGCTCACATTAGAAACAATGATACAAAAAATTATTGATTTTAATTAGTTGGTGCCGATTCTAGTAACAGGCATTAAGAAAAATAATTTAACATGCATGTGTTTTTAGCAAAGTTAGGGACAGTCTGGTTTATACTTGTCAAGTACATACAGTGGAACAAATCTTTCAGGGATTTGATGACAACTATATGAAATCATACACTATGTTTTTATACTTTTAGAATTATGTACTAAAAATGGAGCTTAATGCTTAGCTACTCTTTTTTTTTTTTTCTTTTTGTCCTCTCATTCAACACATCTAGATTTTTTTGCCAGGGACCACTTTTATTACATAAATATTTTAAGGAAGTACTAAACCTTCAAGTGAGACCATCTTCTTTCCATTTTTGAAAATACAATTGCTTATTTCAGACAAATCCAGTAGTAGTTGCTTGACAAACTGCATATAATCCAATCAGATCTAAGTGCAATAAAGGTAAGGGCTCTGCTGCTTTAAAATGCTTGCTTGTATTACTGATTTGATGGCTATACCATTCTGCAGGAATTTTCCAATTTTTTTTTTCCCCCTCTTTATCATAATTCAGGTTGAAGCTACAATCTGTACTGTTTAGACTGTACTGTATCATTTATTCCCATAAGTAGTGTCAGCTCATTGTCTTCACCCATACTTTGCCTGTCCTTTAAAACACAGGTATACTTACAGTTCAAGGCTATTAGGTGTTCTGCACTTCTCCACAGAGGTACCTTTGATGAGCATTGCATACTTGTGTGAAGCGAGCCTACCGGATTGTGACAATACTCCAAGTTGAGTTTATTCCCTTGTAAATGCCACGGAGCATCTGACTACATAGGAAGGGGGTTTCTTGAAGGGTCACACTTGCTTCCTACCATTGCTGGATATGTTGATTGGGCCTCTAATAAACAGTTCCTTAAGTCTTGAATTTAAATACTGAATAAGCATATATATTGACTGAATAGTTGCCAAATTTGTGTTTTATTTGTTTGTTTGTTTCCTGTAGTGAGGAAAGATTTCAAATCACTTCACTGCTCAGGGGAAATTGAAAACAGTATGTATTTTTGTTTCTCATTTAACTTCTCAAGATGGATCAGTTGAAACCTGTTACAGCACTAATTTACTTAAAGATGTATTATGTGCACTTTGCTAAAATGCTGAGGGGAGAAAGCCTTGCTTTTGCAGTTGTTTGGTCTGAAGCCAAGATTCCCCATGAAGCTGCAAGAAGCAACCAAAGAGAATTATCCACAAACTTTTATGCATACAGCATTATGGGTAAGTCATGT
>NW_008620634.1:0-6747 GCF_000691845.1 Merops nubicus | reverse complement strand
CTCGTAGTGACTGTTGGCTGGACAGGTGATGGCTGTGGGGACAGAGACACAGCCGTTACTCAGAGAACAAAACACTTAATTGTGCTGTATTTTCCCTTCTCAAAAATTAAAAGTCTATGTTTTCTATGTGATCTCCTTGGTTCCATGGGAATTTTAAGTCACAGCTGATCAAACGAAACAGGAAATTGTGCCTCTAATACCGACACCTACCTGTAAATCCCCACAGCACACAGCAAAACTATTTCTTATTTCCTACCCACCTCTTTCCTTCCTATTTTGTGTTTTCCTGAGAGTAATGATTCGTGGCACCGTGTGTGGACTTACGACAGAAGGTTGCGTTCCTCCACGCAGGTATCTTGACACTCAGTGACTGGCAGGCATCTGCGTAGGACTGCAAGCTCTTGCACAGGGTCTCATGGTCCAGCCCCAGCTCACACAGGTCATAAAAGCAGGTTTCAAAGTAACTGTGGGGGTTCAGCACAACGTGGCACATCTGGAATGGGCTGTTGGTGTTAGTGAGGAGCCCACAGAAGCGGTTACTAGCAATAACTTGCTTGTTTGTCTCATTGCAGGCTGGAGTGGGCAGTGGTCCGGCTGAGCAGCTGTGGAGAGACAGGGAGAAGGGATCCTGGATCATCTATGGGCTTGTCCTGGTGTATTCTCCCCCTCTCAATTAATATGTCTTGCTGGGTGGGTCACACACACCTGCTGTTATTGGACACCTCCCAGCTGTTGCCCAGGCTGGTGGAGTCTGGCTCCAGCTCCCCTTCTGGGTTCAGGAAGTCATCTGCTGCCATCCCGTTGTAGTTCCCACACATGCCACAAACTTTCTGCCTAAAGGTGCTCAGAAGCGTCACCTCCACTCGATGGCTCCCATCAAACTTCACTCTCAAGCCAAAGTCGGTTGTGACCACAGTATAGAAGCCACTGGATGAGACCTGCACACCTGCAGAGGGGCTGCAGGGCAGGAGCTCTGTCACTCCATTCACCTGGAAGGACAGTAACCAGGACGGTGCTGGAGCAGCCCACACAGCGGAGGTCTCTCACACAGCCCCACCGCCCCTCCCCCTTGTGCTTACCGTCACCACTCCACCCTTGCCCAGCCTTATCCGCCGGCCAGCCACATCGACATCCACGTATCGCACGTAGGACACGCGCGTGTTGCCTCCCCTGTGCTCGTTGGCTGCCTCCACGTTGAAGGAGGGCAGGGAGCTGTTGCTCTCACACAGCTTGGAGAGGGTGTAGGTGCAGGTGCCCATGAAGTCGTGACGCTGCTTGTCGAATGTGTGGTAGTGAGGATCTCCTTCCACCACGCAGGTCCCTGGCAGTGGAAAGACCAAAGGAAATGTTCAGTTAAGCACCTCCTGGTGTCCCTTCTACCCAGCCCTCCCTGTACAAAGGAATCTGGCCCCACAACAGGTCTACTTTATTCACCTGAGTCTGGCATGGGTGCTGATGTGGTTTCTGAAGGTGTGGTGATGGTGGTGCCTGGTGTTGTTGGAGTTACGTTGCCTATGAAATACACAATGGTACAAGGACATCAATCCAGCTTGACCAAGACAGAAACTGCAGCGACTGCCACAAGAAGCATAACGCTCTTGAAGCTGCCCTTCCCCAAGCTGAGAATTTTACCTGTGCAGTATCCCTTTGCAATGGATAAATCATCCAACGCTATGTCACTTCGGTCATCTTCACCTATCATGCCCTCCAGGACAATCTAAGGGGAGGGACAGTTCTCAGCATCAGCTCCAGCCGCGTGCGCGAGGTGCCGTGAGGAAGCGCACGGCTCACCTCGGGTGGCAGTGGGAGCCTGGGCCCTTACCCGCACGTCTCCTGCGCCGTGCACCGTGACCTCGCCCAGGTGCCACTGGTCCCCGTGGTTCCCAACACGCACCCAGAGCGGCGTTAGCTCTGCGCCCTTCGCCACGTACACCCGCAGGGCCATCGTTCCAGACGACCCGTACATGTGGTACCAGAAGCGGAAGCAGTGCGGCCCTTCCAAACTGCACACAGGGCTGACTAACTGGGCTACTTCACCTTGCTCTTGCTTACTTCCTCGCAGGTAGATGTAATAGCCCTCTGGAAACAGCAGAGTGAGAATTTTTCACATTAACGGGCAAGGACAAGACAATTCACTTCACTTACAGATTGTGTACTGTACAACATTTCTTCACCCAGCACCTGCATTAAATTTTTAATCCCCAAATGGATTTCCAACATATTACACTGATCTCCTACTTAGGGAACAGAAAGCCTTCTAAATGAGATGCTGAGTTCCCCAGTGATCCAGTCTCAGCCTGGATATGCCTTTGCTGAAGCCTCTTTACAGGAACTTATGTTAACAGGTCACATGCATATCAGTGTCCTGCCCTGCTCCACAACAGGTTCCTCACTGCTGCAGAAGGCAGCTTAGAAAACATGTCACCTGGATTTGATTTTAAAAGAGGCTCCTTGCCCTCTTCCAAGAGAAGCACACCCAGATAATGTTTGTTGTTCCTACCTCCAGTTGTGTGGTCATAGGAAGGGCCAGTATTTGGTGTGGGTGTTGGCCCCTTGTTCCTTATCCAGTCAAAGTTGTCATTGGTTGCCTGTTCCCATGCACAGAAGTCGACATCAAATGTGCAGGACATATTGCAGGCTGTTGGTGCACCTGTATATGATGCAGAAAGAAAAACATTTCCACAATGAGATTTGGAATCTTCTCTTTGTTCTAGCAATGGCATTCCAGGTCTTCTCTTGTAGATCTTTTCATGAGCACTTGTGCTCATGAAAAATTTTAAGATGTCATAATGGAAAAAGTAGAAGTGACCAGTACTGAAAAATTGACTGTAAAATAAGAAATTTTAAGTGCCAGAGAATGTGTATTATTTTACAAGTACCTTCCTCAATTGTCATCATAACGCACTAACATCCTGTATCTTTACACTGTGCCACAGTCATTATCCTCGGTTGCTGCCATCGGCTCAGGGCTGTCCTATTTGACCCACTCATATTCAGCTGGCTCTCAAAGTCCTGCTTAGGTGGAAATCTAGACATTGTAATGAGGACGGTCAGACATTTCTTTGTATTGCTTGTATACTGCAATCAGAAGTATTGTCTCAGAACCGGAAGGAGGTTATGGAATGCCTTTTCATGTCACAGCCCTATACTTAGGCTCCCATTTTGTCTGGTTTGGGTGATCACCTCTAGCAGTTCTAGAAGAAGCAATTTCTTGCCTCTAACTTAATCTCTATGTTAACTAGTCTACCCACATAGTAAGGACCTAACAGTGTTGTGACTGGAAGGCTGAATGGGGCTCAAGTTGCAGGATTGTACTTGATTAGTTTTAAAGCCCTGGTTTATATAGTTTTTACTGCTAAATTTATTACACATGTTTCATGAAAACCTGTAGCTGTAGACAGGTTGGGTAAGAGATTAACACTGCTCAAAAAATTAAAATATTTTATTAAACTGAAAGTGGTGGTTTGTTAGACAAGTGTTCAGTTGCTCCTGACTGAGCCCTAAACTGATGGTGTATCTTGTCTTTCATGATCCAGTTCCGAGCAATGGTCTTATGACAAAAGTGTGCAAACACCACACTCTGAAGTGAATACTGGAAGCCCACTAGAAGCTTAGATTAGAAGCCAAATTCCTGTGTCTCTCTGAATTCCCTTTACTGACATTCTGCTCAACTTCTTAGTAATTTGCATTTATATTTGTAGCATGCGTATTTAATTGGATGACTACTTGTTACATGACCTAATGACTTACCACAGATGGTATCTTTTCTCCAGTCACCCAGGTTTACACCTTCAAGTTCACAGGCAGCAGCGTATGCCTCTAAAATCTTGCAAAACTGATCAGAATTCCCCTCTGTGGCACACAGGTCATAGACACAGCTCTCAAAGTACTGTTGGGGGGGAATGTGCCAATGGCAGACCTGAAAAGGCCCACTGTTTTTCAAAATAATTTTGCAGAGTTCTTCATATTCTTTCTCTTTTGCTGGATCACAAGTGGGTGGTACAACTGCAACAGGATTACACCTGCATCAAAAATAACACTAGTGTGGTTATACAATATATCTATATTTTGTTTTATCCTGAAAAGCGTAACTCAACAGTAATAGAACTCTATACCAAATTCTGTGGATCTGCCGTGTGTAGTCATCTTCCACGCGTTAAACTCAAAAGTGTGAAACATTACAATTTGACTCAGAGTTCCCTATTAAGTATATAATGAGAATTGTTGATGTGTAACTGACTATCCATAGAATAAAGTCTAGAAGAAACCAGCAAATCAGCTAACACAAGCCAGATAATTTCAGTTCATTATTGCATATAGTAAGAGAAGTAATTTGTATGTAAAAGCATTAATAGACAGATAAATGCGCCAAGCATATGTTAATAAATATAGAGTTATATTAGGAGCTGAAACTAAAAGATGTATTTAGACTTTTTATAGTAAGATAATATAAAGAGGATATTTTAGAAAAAAGAAAAAAAACTCACAAGTTATACACACACACAAAAAAAAAAAGAGCCCAATTTCAAATAAAACCTACAAAGTTCATGTGGAAAACCTCTAAAGGATGGTTTCAAAATTTCAATGTTTTCTATTGAAAAGTGGGATTATTCAAGGGTGAAAACTTTAGCAAACAAGAAATATGAAAGAAGGGCTACTATGGAATGTAAGTAATTTATATTAATCCTATAACTAGATGATTTATGTTCCAGGCATTTTGCCATTTCCTAAAGTATTATCAGATAGATACTTACATCCAGTCATCATCTTTCACTAGCCAGCTGTCACCAAATTTATTTGGATCCTGTTCTAGGACTTTATCTGGTTTTAGAAAATCATCCAGTTGGTTGTCATTGAATGTCCCACACAGACCACAGAGCTTTCCTTTGAGACTTTCATCAGCCATAATGAAAAGCTCCTGGTCACTATCAAACTTAACCTGAATCCCTACAGAGGTATCAACGATCACATAGCGTCCTTTTGTAGCTACTCTGGCTCCATGGTTCAAATTCACAGGAAGATAAACTTGAGCTCCGTTCACCTAAAGAAAACACAACCAGGTAAGTCAATAAAGCTCCCAGAAACAAAGAGGAGGTCCACTCTGCCAGTGTATAGCTTTCTTCACTTGAGTCAGCCTTATTCTAATGAACAGTATAGACACAAGTTTGAGGCTTAACAGAGGCTGATGGGCTGTATAGTTATGCACCACCTTGAATAGTGCTTTGTAGCACAAACTGAGCTCTATGCTCAAAACAACAAACAACAACAACACCCAAAACAAACAACCAGACCTTTCTGTGGCTTCTAGCATCTGTGGTCTTGGAGGTGAATAAAGCAGAGAAGCCTGACTCAGTTCTTTTCGACAGGAAGGTAAAGTGAACAGATGTGATAGATTGTTTATGTTTAAAGTAGAACACTTACATAGATCTCTTTATTTTTGTTCAAAACAATATGAAGATTTTTCAGTGTAACAGCAACTGAGTTCAAGACTGTCCAGTTTGGATTTCCTCTATGTTCATTTCTGGTTGTTATTGAAAACTTTTCAGAGGAATTTGTACATGTCTCAACGACGGTATAATTGCAGTCTCCTTGGAAATGGTACAGTCTCCCATCAAAGGTTACATAATGTGGATCCCCAAAAATGTGGCAGATGCTGGGATTCAATGGATAACATCCCAGGAGTCCATTCTGCACCTTGCAAACTTCGCTTACTTCACATCTGTCTGAATTGCAAACAACAGTCCCATTTCCATTACACATGCATTGGCCTGCACAGTCTGCTTGCCAAAAAGCTTCTCCTTTCTGTTAGAGACAATTAAATAAAAAAAAAATTACAAGAGTTAATGGTAGTGATGAACTGTGAAATAAGCCCCTGACTTATGTGCCAGAACAAACCTCGTAATATTTGCCATTCTGAAGGCAGCCACAGTTGCTCATGGACACACACTGTCCCCCACTGATGACAAAACCATTGTTGCATTCACATCCTTCTACACAAGGTCTGCTGCAGTTCTTTGGTGCTAGAGGGTCAATGCAGGTTGCTGGACAAGCACTGGTGCATGGATTGTAATGACTATTGGGAGGACACACAACAGCTGAAAAACAATAAAAGGCATTGAATTGACAATCACAACACACAGGAAACTACAATCTGAAAAGTGATTATTTTTAATGGGTGACAGTGGAGGTTTGTTGTATTTTTTTTTTAATTTCTTACCTATTTTGGTATCAGAAAGCAAAAAAAACCAAACCAAAGCAAACCAAATCAAACCAGTTCATAAGAAAAAAACACGAAGGTTTAGCACATATATCTTGGATGTTAAGAATCTCCAAATCCAAATAAAAACTATGAATTTCTAAACTTGATCTAGTACTTAGCTGGTACATTTATAGAAGTACACAAATTTCTGAAATCATTAAACATAATCATGAAATGAGCAAACCTATTAAAGGCAAGTATCATAGAAAACTCAGAGGTCATTGCACATTAGCAAGGACCTACTGCTGCTGGTTTGACACTAACCTCTATGATAATTATCAAAATTCTATTCTGCTCTGTGGCAGAAAAAAAGAATAGAGTAACTTTTACAGACTTCTATTTCCCAGTATTTTGTGAAGTATTTAAGATCTCTAAGCTATGTCAGTTACTGGCTAAAATCAGCTCCCTAAGAAGGGAGCTATTTGGTTCCCTACAGAAACTCACGGCAGAAGGTGGCATTTCTCCAGGGAAGAAGAGTCACGCCGGCT
>NW_008620633.1:0-1133 GCF_000691845.1 Merops nubicus | reverse complement strand
CCCCCCCCTCTCCCCAGCCACCCAGCCGCCGCTGGGAAGGGCTCTGGCATCCCCAGCCTTTCCTCCGCTCTCCTCCAGCTCCGAAATTCCTCATTTTCCATCAAACAGCGTTTTTTTTGGGGCGGGATGACACCGAGCGGCGTCTGCCAGGGCGCCTTGTGTGCACTGAGCTGCTCTGTTCTCTGCAGCAGCACCGGTGGCTCCTGAGCAAGGGTTGAATAAAGCCCCCAAATACCGATACAGGGGGATTTTGGGGGCGAGTGGTTGGGTTTGGGGGGGAGCAAAACCTGTTCCCCTCTCACCTTCGGGGGTGTCCGGTTGGGTTTTGTCGCAGCCCGGCGGGGAGACTGAAGTGGAGATCTCCAGCCTATAGATCTGTAGGCTGCTGGCCGTGGATGTAGGACTTGGGTGTTTATGGCTGCTGGATAGATCTGTCTGCTGGATATACGGGAGTCCAGAATATGTAAATTCCTGGATGTATGGATTTGCTGGATTGCAGCCTGCTGGGTGTACACGATGGCTGGTGGTACAGGGCTGCTGGAGGGATATATGTGGGTGTTGGATATATTGTTGGATGTATAGGGCTGTTGGATGTATAGGGCTGTTGGGTATCACAGTACTTGGGGTTGGAAGGTTAAAGAACATGCAGCTCCCATCCCCTGCCGTGGGGGTTGTGTATAGATGGGCTGCTGGATACACAGGGCTGTTCTCTAGGTAAGGTTGTTGCCTGTGCAGGTTGATGGATATGTGGGTCACTGTATATATAGGGCAGCAGGGTCTATAGGGCAGTGGGATCTTTAGTGCTGCGTGATCTATGGGGCCATGGGACCTGTAGGGCAGTGGGATCTGTAGGGTAGCAGGATCTGTAGGGCAGCAGGATCTGTAGGGCAGCAGGGTCTGTAAGACGTTGGGATCTGTAGGGCCACAGGATATCTAGGGCAGTGAGATCTATAGGACCACAGGATATATAGGGCAGCAGGGCCTATATAGGGTAGCAGGACCTATAGGGCAGTGGGATCTATAGGGCAGCGGGCTCTACAGGGCAACAGAATTTATAAGGCAGCGGGTTCCATGGGGCCACAGGATCTACAGGGCCACAGGCTCTCTAGGGCAGTGGGCTCTGTGGGGCCACA
>NW_008620632.1:9688-11828 GCF_000691845.1 Merops nubicus | reverse complement strand
TTCTATGATTCTATGATCTCCAACAGCTTCACCCAACTCCACACACCATTAGGCTTGGTACCCCTCTCTGCACATCCATTATCTCCACGGGTTCATACTTGGGTTCACGATGGATTCCTTCAAGCCAGCCACCTATGAACACTTGTACCTACTCGTAGTCCAGACTCAGTCTCCAAACTGGGTGCAAATACATTGACAACTGAGTCAATCGGAGCAAGGAGGAGGCTGCTCAAACTGAAACAATGTGGTCAGCAGAGGTTTCTCAAGCAGTCTCTCTTCAGCAACTTTCCATGCAGTAATCCAGTCATGGGATTTGAGGGGGAAAAAATACATGTAACTAAAAGGATAGAAATAAACCAAGATGCATCTTGAAAGAACTTTCTGATAGTTAAAACTCTATGTCTCTGTGTGCATTCTGAACAAATAAGGTTCTCTCCTTTCAGTTATGTTGTCAAACATCTCCAGGACGCTTCAAGCCAGATTACTCACCAATATAATTATTTCTTTCTATTAAATATTTTCAAACAATGTGCTTTTCTAACAAAAGCATTTCCTAACATTCCCTGCATCTTTTGGTTTTAATATATATTTAAATAAAAACTCTTTTTATAGTTCAATGCTCATAAGTACGATTTGGTACATATGAAGTCACTGTTTCAACAAGTTCATTCCTGTGATTTTTTTTTTTTTTGTGTGTGTGTGTGTTTTTTGTTTGTTTTTGTTTTGGGTTTTTTTGTTTTTTTGTTTTTTTAAAAAATAGCTGCCAAAGGAGAGTTAGGATATACTGACTTCTACATTCATATTCTCAATACATGAGTCATGGGAAGTGAAAATCCCTCCTCTTGCCAACCCTAGGGCAGGGATTTAAGGGATGAAACATCAGCTAATCCCTTCCAGCTTAACTAACATTGGCCCAATGCAATGCTTAGTGGGAGAAAAAAAGAAGCCAGAGACTCTCCCCCAGTCTCTGTTGCTCACACATATCTTAAGGGGAGCACAGGGAAGAGCCTAAAAAGTCCATCCTGCATCCTGCTCTAAAAAGATTCTGTTTAATCTTTGGTGCAGTACAAGGTGACACCATCCTGCTCTCAGTCACAGAAGGAACAGCAGCTATAACACTGTTTGCTGTTGGACTTTCCTTTGCAAAGCCTAAAAATACAAAAGAATCACCCACAAGGCAGCAACATCATGAGAAATAAGGTGAAGTACAACAATAATTGGATGAAATGAGTGGTTTTGAACCAAACGGTGAAATGAACTGTCACAAAACCAGACTGGGGAAAGGAAGTAAACTGGTGGTTTCCCCAGGCTATTGAATTACAATGCTTACACTACTGTCAATAGAACTACCAGGTTTTTGAAGAACTTGGTCTTTCAGGTCCCGATCTGTTAAAAATAGCATATTATGCTGTGGCAATCCTCTATGACGTTGTGGTTCAGTCGTTTATCCCTCTCAAACTGAATGCCAGACGCTCTTTGTCACCCAGGATCACTGAAATTGCTCCTGCCTCCCTTAAATCCTGCAGTGTCAATACTCAACTTGCCCTGTGCAACTCCAGCCAAGAGTCCGCCTGTCACTCTGGCCATGACAGACACCATGCTGGGAAGACTGGACACTCCTTATGGCTTCTGAGGGTTGTGGTCTGCAGACCTGCTAGCCTTTGGGTGAAAAAGGCCTCACTGTTACTAGTTCCTTTAGTTAATACTCAAGTCAAGCTACTATAAAGCAAAATATAAACATGCATTAATTCACCTTATCTAGAACAACACAGTTGCAAGTGTTTTACCAAAGACAGAATCATTAGATCGAATCATAAAGGCTGGAAAAGACCTCTAAGATCATGAAGTTCAACCATCAACCCAACACTACCATGACCACTGAACCATGTCCTGAAGTACTGCATCCACACATTTTTTAACACCTCCAGGGATGGTGACTCCACCACCTCCTTGGGCAGCCTGTTCCAAGGCCTCACCACTTTTTCAGGAAAGAAATTCTTCCCAATATCCAATCTAAACCTCCCCTGGTGTAACTTAACCCCATCTCCTCTTGTCCTATTGCTAGTTACTTAGGAGAAGATGATGTAGGTGAAAAAATTAAAGAAATTCTAAGCTGTGTCTGTTTAAATCAGGTTACAGG
>NW_008620632.1:0-9657 GCF_000691845.1 Merops nubicus | reverse complement strand
TTCCCTCACTCACTGATACACCGTTCCCCACCCAATAAAACTGTTGTCAAGGTTGTGGTTGCACATGTGCCTTCTCTTCTTCAGCAGGTAAAATATCCTTCACATTCATACCCTTTCTGTACGTCAGAGCAGTACAGAAACCAAAGAGGCAAGGGGGCTAACTGTATGAAACAAACTAGCAGCTCTTGCCTGAGACTGCATACAATTCTGGTTAACATGCTGGAGCAGCTCATCTTCCACCTCCTCTTTTTATGCATGCTATGAAGTCAATGAAAGGCAGCAGATGCATCAATAAACAACGGTCGTTCTGCAGGCACTGCATAGGTCAAATTCTTTGATAGCTTACTGAAAGTCCTAAGTTTTCAGTATTGTTATGAGTAAACATCTCATTTTATCAAAGTATAATTCATCATATGCAATTCAAAACTTCAGAACCTGACTGCCAGGGAAATATTGATAAAGAAAAAAATTGCATTCTTTCACCTTTTCTTATGGAAAAAAAAAAAACAAACACCACTCTCTTAGTAAAGCTTCCACAGTTCTCTCGACAAAGGTGAAAGTCCATTAAAAATTTCTCTATAAACTTTGTTAAAACAGTACTTCACAATCCACACCCTTGTTCCAGTTTCACCCTATCTCATAGCTGTACTGATGCGATTATAAACTCATCTAACCAAAAGTGCAACTTTCAAACATCTTTTACTTTTTCAGTGGTCCACTTCACAGCTGTATAAGCACAGCCAAGAGGTAAAGAATAAGCATCTGGCAGAAGGCATAAACCTTTAAGAGCTACCAAGCCACTGCAAAACAGATCAATACAAAATACAAAATTCTTACTCTGTGAGCTATCAGAGAAAAAAACTGCAGCAGATACTACACAAACTAAAGATATTCACTGTCCTTGCTTTTCAGAAGAACAGGAAGAATTCCCAGCAGTAACCCTGGGTTAGAGAGCAGCACCAAGATCCTATTAAGATCATCATAAGATTTGAAATATGTGTAAGTTCAGGGTTAGTACCCCTCTCCAAACACCTGCCCCAAAAAGCATAAGTTGAAAGACAGGGGCAAAGAGTGAAGTTATATCAAAAGAAACATTATTTCAGGCACTGTTCTTAATTGCCATCTCTGCCATCTCTGCACAAGGGGATCACACTGAAGATGTTAATAAATCCTTCCTAAAAAAAATCAACCATATATGCAAACACTGTGAGATGTAACTTTCAACATCCAGACAAAACTGCCTTAGTTTTGATGATGAATACTGAGTCAGAGTTCTCTGCTTCTGAATCTCGAAGTTGGGGTGTGGCTCAATAATCACTAAAAAATCTGAAACAAAAAATGTGTTTCAAGAACAGTTCCTAAACCAGCCTTCCCACTATCAAAAGCCAGATGCAGAGAGCTGCAAGCAACTCAACTAAAACATTATGAAGTACCAATGTGTGAAGGCAAAAGGTCCCACAGCAGGCCCAACTCATCAAAAGCAAGCCTCAGTGCTATGAATTAATAGGGGGATTTGCATCATGGAGAAGCTTGTTCTATTCCTCTGTGTTATTTTCAAATCTCTCTGTTCAACATTTGGTATCACCTCTTTTTCCCTTCACTATTTACGCAGGCCCTCAGCAAACAAAGATATTGCCTCCTGGTAAAATGCCTCCATTGAAGTATGAACTGAACTGCTAGATTTTTAAACTTATGGTTAAACTAAGGCTGCTTGACTCTGGCTTCTAACAGCTAAAGAGAGAGACCAGGTCATGTAATTAAGTGATCTGGACATGACATAGAAAGAAAACACGTCCCACCACATGCCACAAGCTGTATACAGGAAGGATCAAAGAGAGGTAGCATGAAACAAAAATGAAACAATAGCTTATTTTTTTTTCTCTGCTTTGCATGTTCTGACAAGTTTTGTGATACTGACGTACTTGGTGACTGGTTTTAGACACCCTTAAGAAAAATCTCTGAAGAATGCAAACACTAAACCAGCTAATTTGAACTCACAGGCACGATCTGTTACCATCTTGTAAAAGTGTTCACAGAGCTATTAACTGAAAATGCCACCTTTCTGCTGTGTCAACACAGAAGTTATTTTCCACCAGTGAAAATGTTTTTCCCTGAAATGTTGAAACATATCCATTCTCATCAGAAAAGCAAGGTAATGAATAGAAGTAATTTTAAAGACTCTTAACATTGTCTAACTAGAACTCTTTTATCAATAAGCCCACATGTTAAAAGGACTTGCTTTGCAAATAAGGGTCTGGTATCAAAACTTTTCCTTCAGCTGTAACAGTTTTACCTTGCAAAACTGTTAATATCAGCAGTTTATTGCCTACACAGAAATATCAATACCATAACAGTACAATGCAATAACTACATCCCTATTATAATCCACTATAATAGATGGTTTTATCTTTAATAATGTAACAGTACATTTAAAACACTAGAGCATATATTTGTAGGTAACCTCTGGATAGTTATGGTGGAGCACATGAGGCAGCTTCTGCAAGACACTCCAAGGAAGATACTCATCAGGATATGCCAGAGGCCTGCTTGATCAATTATCTCTAAAATTCATCATGGCACTGGGCCCAAGGACAAAGACAACAAATACCAGCTCCTCCATCTAGCTACTTGCTTATAATATTGAGCATGAGCAAAACCAGAAAGCATCCAAAAGCAAATCATTTGCATGCAGTGAGATAGTGGCACCAGGGTCCTTGCAGAACAAAGCAGGAGTTTGGGCATGTAATTGTTCAGTTGCTTAGTTGGCATTTATGTTCTGGCAGAATAAGTAACCTGTTCTAAAACTTGTGTGCATATACTAATAAGTTGAGTAAATTCACTAGGAAAATCAGTTCTAAGTCAGTGCAGAGTTAAACTGATGTCTTGTTTCAGACAAACTAAATAACTGGAGTAGGAATCAGTGCATCGTTACTAACAGTCAATAAAAATTAATTTAAGCCCAGTCATGCCAGGCTAAGTCCATGCCTGAGAATTGTACAAGCATATCCAGTAACATCAAGGAAGTTTTTAATGTCTGGGCTCATCTGACTTCTGAAGACAAAGGCAGCAAAGGAGAAGACAGAACTGTCAGTGGGACAGCTTAACATGAACCCAGCCTCCGTACACACAAGGTACAGTTTATATCCATGATACTAGTGGGTCATCCAAGATGCTGAGAGTCACTCAAGACATAGAGCAAGTGTGGTAGAACCTGCAATTAAAGAGTTGGTCATTCTGATGATCCATGGCGTCCCACAGCCATCTCAAGCAGCACTTTCCAAACTCATCAAAAGCACGTGCCTGAAAGGTCGTCAGTGCACAGTTGCAATTAACGAAGGGCTGCAGTACTTCCTCCTTCCTGCCACAGACCCCTGAATGCATCAGTGGTTCATAAAAATGGTGTGAATTAGTGAATATGGAGAAAGGAATCATAAGTTTTAGCAAGTCTTACTCTTGATCTTGAAAACTGCAGCAAAGACATCAGGCAGGTGACAGAGCACCAGTACCCTTCCCTCTCTGCCAGATCCATGCAAGCAGACATGACAAATGCCTTCAGAGAGCTGCCTAGAGCACCCAGGTGTTGTGGTTTGAGGCTTGGAATGGGGGCGTGACCTTCCAGCAACTGGGAGGACCCCGGGTGGGGGTGAAACCATTGTATTCCCTCCCCTTCCCACACACACTCTGATAAGAGGCAGGGAGTGGGTTCTAATTTCACTCCTGCCTTGGAGCTCGGAGAGGAAAGTTCTCCTTTCACTCCATGGGACCCTGGAACCATTTCTGAGGGTTTTGTATATTTTATTTTTTGTACTTTTCCCCTAATCTTTGGATATAATATTTCCCTTACCTCCTTGTTTAATTTTCTGTTCCTTGTTGAACAATATACTTCATTTTTTTTTTCCAAAGTGTCTCTCTCTCTCTCAGGGGGGGAGAGGCGAGTACATAGTTCTGTTCCGTGTGGGTCCTGCCCTGAACCCCTTTTTACACGGAACCAGGACACCAGGTCAGTGAGGAAAACGTTCAGGGCAAAGGGAAATGATCTTATGCTGGTTAAAACAGAACCACGAGCTGGATTCTTTCAGTTTAGTAACAACTGACAGTTACAAGCAATGACAGCATAGCAAGGGATAGCTGGCAAGGTTACCTCTCAGCTGGTCACTCGAGACCCTACGCATAAACAACCAATTTCAATTGCATTGATCAGGCTATTTAATTTGCTTTAGTGAACAGCCTTCAGATTCACAAACTGCTTTTTCAATTCAAGCTGGGGAAAAAAAAGCATGTTTTTATACAATTAATCTGGAGCTTTAAAAATGTAGCTGAAGTTGACAACGCTGTACGTAAGATGACAACAATGATACCAGAGCTATGCTTGAAGAAAATCATGTTTGTATTTGTTCACATGCTACAAATAATTTCACATTAAGTCAAATTCCTCTTTGATGAATAGACATAATGCTAAATAAGCATGGGAAATGCTGATAGTGTTGTGGTGGGATAGGACCATACAGCCAGTTTACTGTCTTGCTATCATGTTGCAGATAAACAGATGAATAGATGCTTTCCTGCTTCAGTTAAAAGAAGAAAGCCAGTTCCTAAAAAGAAAGCACTAGATCAACAGAACAGCAATGTTGCAACAAAAGATGCCTCACTCTTCTGCAGAATGAACATCATAAACAATCTGCTCTTTTCTCCTAATGAAAGTGCAATATGGGATAACACAAGTGCCCACCAATTAAGCTGCTGCTAAAAGCAGAGAGGCAAGAACAACAGCTCTAAGTAGACACCATTGCTACATTTACTTGGCTTATGCATTTCGGTCCTCTCATGGCTTCTAGGTCATTATCACATGATGGCCTATGCTACTTAAGACACATAAAGACACTTGCTGCCTAAATATTTAGAGGAAGTCCTTAAATGATGTTGTGCATCATGAATAACATCTGTTCAGCAGTAAGAAAACAAAGTCTTCTCAAGCTCCAACAAGAACAACCTCCAAAACTTTTGTGACATGACAGCAAGATAACAAGGATCTTGTACTATGGACACCAGATGATTCCTGTAATAAAATCTGTGTGCATCTGCATACATGGATAGGTGCACAGGTGAGGGAGTACAATATGAACAAGAATGACAAGGGGGTATAAGAAAAAAACAAACCCATTCAAGTAAACAAGTACTTTCTTTAAAATAGGTTTACCTGAGACTCCAATTCTTCCAATTTACGCTTCCTGGCGTGAAGAGCTTTACTTGGAAAAGCCCAGAAATAATTGGAAGTTCCAATTCTATCAGTGTCCACCATGCCATCATCAACTAAGCTTTGCAGAATCTCTTTCACTGACATGGAGGCTAATAAAAGCAAAAATATCAAATTAGAACTGCATAGCATCTGAACTGTGAAAAAATTGTAAATACCATAAGCCATCATCTACAATCATCTGGATGGATATTTCACTGTAATGTCAGTTAGCTGGAAGATTTCAAGAGGATACCATGCCTGATGCTTCACTTGAAGGGATGAACCTCTTTCAAATCAGCATTCTTATGTATAAAGGCTGCTATTCTGTACAGTTACCAGATGTTTGTAAAACATTACTCCAGAGTATCACAAAACATACATGCATATACAGTACAACACCATAACAAACACATGAAAGGGTAATTGAGAAGCTGTCTTGCAATCTTAATTCTAACATGGATTAATTTATAATTCCTTGATTAGGAGTGGAATTACATTTCACTTTTTAATGCTCATCAAAGCATTTAACAGCAGCACAGGCACTAAAGCCATCTGTCTAGAGACTCAGAAGGAAAAGGTTTTACTTTTGATTATATTCAGTTTCAGCACAGAAAGTCATCTGCAGTCAGAAGGATCCAAAACATATCTGAACATAATTGTCCATTTTCTAGGAAACGTGGGACAATTCACCATTTAAAAAATGGCTCCTGTTCAACAAAGCAGTTGTTATCCTCACGTGTAGCTCAAAAGACTTTATATCTGCAGATTTATGGTTTTTCAGCCTCTGACTTTAAATTCCAAGTCTAAAGGGGATCCCAGATCCCAACCATCCAGTCTTTTGGAAGCTATAGGCTCGATGCCAATATGGGGGTGTTTCCACAGGCAAGATGTTTTTCTTTTCAGAGTAACTGGAGCTTGGGTTGTGTAGCTAAATGCCTCCATATGCAGAGGAAGTATGAATTTGAACTATTCAAAGGTGTTAATGATTTTAGAAACTTTACACCCTAGATTTTTAAAACATTAAATTCCATTGCTTGTGTTTAGTGTTTTGCATCCTCTTCCTGCAAGCTACAATTAAGCATACTCATTGACAAGCCAATCAAGACAGCACCACACTTCTCAGAAGCCTCTGAGTGCCTCTGTTAGCTGCTGAAGTAACTGAAAAACACTGCTTTGTGACATTCACCTGTCTCTGCAGTTCTTTCAACAAGTTCATTTACTCTTGCTGTGCCACAAAGATATGCTAGTCAATGACAGTGGCAACCACACAAAGTTGGTGCTTTGCCTCCCTTTTGTTAATGAACACAGAAGGAAACAGAATGAGGAACGTTTTGTAGACTTAGTCACTGCATGTCATGCATCTCAGAGCCTAGGAAAAACCTCACTCTGTGTTCAGCTTGGAGTTAGCTGTGACATTTTAATAATATCCCATTTTGGCCCTAGCATCTAAGGTAAGTGACAAACATGAGCAAACTGAGGCAGGAGTATGCTGTTGATGTCACTATTAATGCTACAGCCCTCCCATTCACCAGTTTCCTTTTCTAGTTATTTTTTCCATGATTACAATCACAAACCCAAAATTGTAGCCAGGAAAAATTAAACTATATGACTTGTCTCAAAAATGATTAATGGCTCAAGAGAAATAACTCTTGTAAACACTTACTAATTCCTTTTTCTTTTGGAGCAATCTTCTCTATATCCTTCAACTGGAATACATCTTTCTGTGCAAAACATAAAAGACACTTTAGCTCAAAACGACAGCATCATCTAAGCCTGAGTGGTTTTTACACTAAATCAATGCCAAAAAAAGCAAGCAGGAAATGTACTGCATGTTTATGTTTTGCTAGGGAAACAGGTTGCATATCCCTCAACAGAATTAGACAACATTCTGAGAAATAAAGAAATAATTTTAAAAGACTGTTATTGTAACAAGTCTTGTTCTTTTCTTTGGTGCTCTCAAGTCACTGTATTTTGTCTCAAGTTAGACTGTTAAACCCCTTAGGGCAGACAGAGCCCAGGTTAGACTGTCAGCAGCAGATGCACCACATTGCTAAAGTACTCAAATGTCATAATTTTTTAAATTGGTGAAACATTGTGAATGACACATGTCACCAATATAACAGTAGCTCTACTTTGACATCTCCAGGTTTCTTCTCCCTCTTTCAGGTCTGCTCTTGCCTTTTCTAACGCTCAGATTTCTTCTTCCTCCCACAAACTGCAGTGAGATAATTCCTGATCTCTTGCTCTCTCTCTTATGGTAACAGACTCAAAATGAGAAGATTTGAATTGGGAGCACATGAAGAATTTAACACCACTTGTGCATCTTCATGCCTTGGGGACAAGCCACCTGATCAGAAGCTACATGAGTTAAGCTGTCCCCTGTCATTTATAAATTGATGGCACAGATGACATCAGTGAAATGCAGAATGGGAGATACAGACTTCATCTACAGTTAAGCTCCTTTGAGGACCTGATTTCCCACCAATGTAAATGCAGGACAATTGCAAGTTACTTACTGTTTCAAAAAAGATCTCCATCATACGAGCTCTCTTCTCCTCAAAGCTCAGGCCTTTCTTCTTGGACTAGAGCAGGAAAAAATAAATACCCCAACACATTCAGCCATTTGAATAATTAACATCTGCTCAGAATCCAAATCTACGTACCTCTAAGTTATATTGGCCACCCTTTAAAATACCTTACCACTAACCCCAGACTTTCAGATAAACTACTTCCTTGCAAAGAATCATTACTCCAAGCTAATCCACCTGCCATCTATTGAATTGAGGGACCTATATTCTAAGTTTGGAGCCAGCCTTTCACATAACCCAGTCCAGCTCAAGCCTCAGTGTTCTGTGGCTTACTCAAACAGCTGCATGTTTTATCTTACTAGATTAAAAACGTGTATTTATATAATTTCTCAGCAACTCACACAAATGTTTAATAGTCCTTAAAAATCTTCTGGGATTTTTGTTTAGAATTGTCTTTTATCCTGTGATATAGAGACACCAGTATGAGATGTAGGCCATCTAGGGCTTTTCTAAGGAGATAAAGTGCCTTTTGAGGTACTACATCTGTCTTCAAGTTTCCTACCCAACTTTCTCATTTTAAGGTCCCATTTTAAAAACTGTGTTTCATTTATTTCTTTTCTCTGCAGTTGTGTGAGCAAGCAGTAAATAACATGCACTGAAACAGAGGCAAAAGGCACAAGTCACCACTCAAACTGCTACCAGGAATACAAAACTGAGAAATATGCTCCTGGGATCACTTTTTGAGACACTACTTTGATATGCCCATTGTAAAATTAGGACATAAAATATTTCATGTAGAATTAAGAGTTTTATCAATAGCATTTAGAGTCGTCCTCAACAACCCAAAGGCAGTGGCCAAAACCTGAATGAGGAATGTCCCCCCTTGCCCTGCTCCCTGCTTCACAGGCTGCAGGACCCTGCACTGCAGAAATAAGTCCCCCTTTTAAAAAAAAAAAAAAAAAGACAAATACTGTTGCCCTTGAGTCAACGGATGTGGGAATTCTAATAACATGGTGCTTTGAGAAAGGCAACATGAGTTTGTTTCCACGCCCTGACAGAAGGGAGTCAATACCATTTTTTAATTCTTAACCGTTGCTTCCTCCTTCAGTAAGTCACACAGTAGGGCAGCACAACACTTAAAACATGCATCAGGAGCAAAACAGATTGATTTAGATTTTAAAAAGTAAATTTAAAAACCAGTTTATACAGCAACAATAACCAACAGCTGTGAACAGCAGTAACTCAGTATTATGTTTAACAAAAGCACTACTAATATTTTTTAAATTCTTCTCCCTCCTGGTTTAGGCAGGGATGCCCTACATCAGCACTGACATCACAAATGTCTCCTACAATGTGAGGCTATTACAGGATTAAGACCTGGAACCACCATGTACATGGTAAGAGTAGCATGAACAGGAAAACGTGTGGATGTAGTACTTCAGGACATGGTTTAGTGGTCATGGTAGTGCTGGGCTGATGGTTGGACTTAATGATCTTGGAGGTCTTTTCCAACCTTAATGATTCTATGACTGACAACGTCTTTCTCCCTTCCTCCCCAGACAGCCCGAACACCCTCAGCAGCAACACAACAAACTCCTGTGTGCATGACATCAAGTTTAAGCAGCATTTCTGAAAGCACGTGCGTATTAGCTACGTCCCTCAGGCGACAAGTTTCACACCAGCAGTCGAAGAGAAAATGTACAAACCCATGTGTCATCTAGATAAATTTTATTCATTTCCACACCTCTCTGTCCTGCCTCCTTGCCAGGTGATGCACACCGGGGCTAGGAAACACACCAGGCACATCCATTTCGCTGTCACGCATGCTAGTGAAGGCGCCCACAGGTACATAGGCTGCTAAGTGCACTCGGGCTCCTCAAGGAACCAAAGAAC
>NW_008620631.1:0-952 GCF_000691845.1 Merops nubicus | reverse complement strand
CCTGCCTGTGTTAACTCTGGGACCCAAGGACAGATCGAGCTGCTGTTCACTCTGGAACCTAAGGACTGCAGTGCAAACGCTGCATCGGTCCTATGGGTACTGTGCCCCCTGTCCCTGTTAACTCCCGGCCCTAATGACACCTCTTCCTGCTCTTAGTTCTCTACCCCTGTTAACTCCAGGCCCTAATGACACCTCTTCCTGCTCTTAGTTCTAGACTCTAATACAAGTTCTTCCTGCTGTTAACTCTGGAACCTAAGGACTACAGTCCAAACACTGCATCAGCCCTATGGGTACTGTGCCCCCTGCCCCTGTTAACTCACGGCCCTAATGACACCTCTTCCTGCTCTTAGTTCTCTGCCCCTGTTAACTCCAGGCCCTAATGACACCTCTTCTTGCTCTTAGTTCTCTGCCCCTAGTTCTCTGCCCCTGTTAACTCCAGGCCCTAATGACACCTCTTCTTGCTCTTAGTTCTGGACTCTAATACAACTTCTTGCTGCTGTTAACTCTGGAACCTAATGACCACAGCCCAAGTGCTGCTATTGCCTCTGAGCCCTAATAACTGCTCCATCTAGGTTCTCTCTGCCTCTTTCTAAGTGCTGTACACTCTGGTCCCTACTGACAACTGGGAACTCCCCGGCCGCGGATCATCTCTGCCGTTAACTCTGGTCCCTACTGATGAACAGAGGGGTCCCTCTCCCTGCCCTCCTTACCCTTTCTATGGCTTCTTTTTCCTGAGGCGTCACCTGGATGTAGTTCATCTGGGGGGACTCGTCCCCGATGGCGCCCATCTCCCCCTCCAGTTCCCCCAGCTCCCCCAGGGGCTCGTTCAGCATCTGGATGAACTGCTCCTGGTGCTGGCTGATTTGCTGGGGAAAAAACACCATAAAGAGGGTGAGGGGGCTGCAGGGGGAGGGTCCGGGAGGGTCCCCCCGGGGGGTTTTGGGGGGTTACC
>NW_008620630.1:0-4598 GCF_000691845.1 Merops nubicus | reverse complement strand
TGGGGGTGGCCCTGACCCTAAACCACAAGACATGACAAGTGGATCAGTGTGGGGAGAAGAAAACACTGTGCACAGCCAATTACAAAGCCTGTGCTCTCCTAGAGCAGCTGATCCACAAGTCACACAAACTGTCCATGAATCCAATTGACTGTTGAATCTATCAAGAAGTTGGATAAACAGTGGAAATTCAGTTGCAAAGTATTTCACTTTAACTTTGGTTTTCCACCTTAAAGGAGGTTGATACAAAACTATGGGGAGGTAGACAGGAGACTTTTTGTAAAGGACATAACTGAGTCATCCTCAAAATTACAGAGACAAAATAGGAATCACTGGCTGTAACCTTGTCCCTCTGATTTCCTTGCACCTACAAATATCCATGATGATTTCAGCTGACTCCTCCTCATGCTGCCTAGTCTAGTTATCATTGGGCTGGAAGAAGTAAAGTGCCAAGTGCTCTCTTCACCAGTTTGTCTCAGGCTATTTAGTTCCTTGAAATCAGCAGAGTAGAAGGCTGGCTGACCCTGAATTTAGACTAGCTGCTAGCAAATGAGGTCTTTCTGAAATGTTACTGTTCAGGAGTGAGGAAAAGGAGATGGTTAGAACTGACAATTGAATGTGGCAACAGCCTGTGTCAGGTATGTAATCCCATGCTCCCTGCAGACTGTCTTATGTCAGGGTGATGCTCTACTGTAGCACCTGTGACTGGTTTCTAATTTTGTGAAGCTTCAGCAGCTTAGTGGAGTGGAAATGTTTATGAAAATGTTCAGTGGCTTAGTGGAAATGCTTCAAGGAACCTGCTCCATGGATCATGTTAATGTTATAATTAGGTTTAATTGCTTTATATGGTTTTTGAAACAGGTTACCCCAGAAAAACTCTTGTCCAGAAAACTCAGACCATAAAATAAGCTTGGTCATCAGAAGTCCATTGCTTTGTTCATGAGTGGTAACATTCTGTTCACTGGAAAAGATATGAATCATCCAGTAGACTGATTTCAGAATGAGAATTATTTCATATTGATTTTAGCATCCTCACTGGGGAAACTGGTGTAGAAAGTTTTTCCACTTAGAAAACAGGATAAAAATGGTAAAAGGTATGCTTTAGTCTGTCATGAGTTTATTTTTAAAAATGGCCATGATGGCAGTTTAATAGTTGATCTATATATAGGAGCTACATACCTTGGTTTGCAATAGAAATCTGTTTATTTCCACTCTTGGTTAACAGGGAAGTACAGAGAAATAATTCTTTTGAATGTCTTATGAAAATAATAAATATTTTAAATTTTCATTCACTGTTTATGACTCATCTTAAGCCTAGTTTCTTCAGGTGGTTTTTCCTTGTAGCTGCAGAAATCAATGAATATGGCCTTTGCCAGTCTAACCGTTTGCTAAAACTGAATGAGACTCATATCAAAAGAATTTTCAAAAGATACAAGAAATTTGCATTCTTTACATTTGTTTTTAGGCTATTGAGTCTTGAGATAGTTATTTGGATCATATTTTCAAGCTTTTCCAATTATGATGAAGGTGAGAATTTATTTTTTTTTTAAATAACTGTTGAGACTTTTAGCAAATTATCAAAAAAAAAAGAAACACCAAATGTTGTAACTATAGCAATTAAGAGCTGGGAAAAAACATTCTCTTTTCCTTTACTTTTTCCTCATCTGCCAGTTGAGGATGTATAATATATAGTTCTTAATCAAATCCTGCAATCTTAAATCTTTATTTGTTTCCAATCTTTTACTATGTGTCCCATGGGAAGATATAAAACAAGACCTCAGAATTCAGGCCTTCATTGCTACCCACAAATTCAAAGACACTGATTTAAGATGTGTAAGAAGAAGACACACAAATCTTTCACTTCACATACTCTAAAAAACGACCCTCCAGTGCAATAGCAAGGCAGGGCTGCATTCTGTTTCTGCTTTGAAGCGCCAAAAAGCAGACCTGTCAGGAGAACCCATGAATGTACTTTGGTGTTCAATGCATTTGGACTAGCTGGGTGGAGTACAAACAACACTTATCAATGGCTAGATTCTCAAACAGTTAAATGGCCACTCACATATGCTATTTCTTCATTTCATAGATGCAGTCTCATGGTGGTTTTTACCATTTTGATATACAGAGACATATTTCACTTTTACCTGTAAAATTTTGTTGACATCAAAGTGATTGAATGGACTTGAACAGACCAAAGAAAACATTTTCTTTGACATATAAAACGACTGCAGCTTTAAAAGAAAATTAGGGATTGTTTTAAAATAATGGGGGTATCTACCTGAGGGCTTTTGTTCACTTCTGTTTTGAATAAATAAGTTATCTGAAAAGCACAAGTGAGTACTGTGATCACATTTCAAACTACCTCAAACTTGTGAAAACGTAAGTCTTAGGATTGATCTTCTTATATAGAAATATAACTAAAACAGGTAGCATCTATCAAGTAATCAATAGATAAATAAAATGTAAGGTAAATCCACATTAGGTAAGGCAGCAAAAATCCTTAAGGTTCTAAACAGAAGTGGAAAAATTAAGTTAGTTTGCTTTTCAGTATATAAAAGAAACTGATGCACTAAGAAAAATCTTTGTATCATTCAAGATTTCACTTAGTATTAAGAAGCAATTAATTGATTAAAAAGAACACAGGGAGCAGCAAGTATATGCAACAGATTTTGATGAAACAAGGGTCTCCTTGGGTGATCTAGAAAGTGAGGTTTGACAACAAAGTCAATATTTAACTTTGGAATCTGTATTGCTTGCTCTTATTTATACTGAACCTTTGCCCGTGGCAGGGGGGTTGGAGTAGATGATCTTTAAGGGTCCCTTGCAACCCAATCCATTCTATGACTCTGAATACAGCAGCAATGTAGTGTGGAAACACTGCACAAGCAGAAATTATATCTTAAGGAGAATGAGACTTTGTTAGCATATGATTGTTTCTTGCAGTATAAACATTTCATGTGCGTTGGTCAATATTGAGTCCATGTTGGACAAGCTGCCAGTATGCCTTAGTTTGTGAGTGACAGCTCCTCTTTCCACAAATTCAGTATGTCCATGCTTCTATAAAACTCGAACAATAGCTGGAATGTATCAAAACAAACCATATTTTCTTGGGTTTTGCCGAGTAAGAATCTTAAGTTTTACTGCAAAGGACATGGACTTGAAAATAATTATGAGACATGAAACCAGTGCCTTACTAAATGACTAAAATGACATAGCCTTTCTAAAATTATGTACCAGACTGAGATGTCTTCTTAAGGAGACAGAAGAGTAGTTGAAGTGTTTTACTGAAATGGTGGTGTGGGCTTTTAGATTTACTATGTCTGGTATAGAAGAACATAGGTTTTGAGTTTTTTTTAATTTTCATATTAAATCAAAAGACAGTGCAAATAGGAATAATATGCTGTTAAAGTCATTTAGTCTGGTCTTGCAGATGTTCAGACTTGTTACAGAAGAACTAAGAAAGGATTCAGAGTATCTATGACAAGAAGGCACAGATAGGATTTAGGGAGGTAAATTTGAGAGGTTCTGGTTACCCTGAGAGAAAAGCTAGAAGGAGAAAAAGGTTGGGGTATTATATCCTGGACTTTTCTTAAAGGTTTTTTGTGGGTTTGTTGGGGGTTTTTAATCCAAATGTCTAACACATAATGCAGAAAGTGCCCAACATATGAAGGAGGGAAGTCATAACACCTTCCCTCTTAAAACATGGCCTTCTGAGTAGAATTACTCTTGTCTGTGTTTTCGTCTTCCCCTGTGTAATGGTTTGAAACCTGCTGCCCCTGGTGGGTGGAGATCTGAAACCCTAAACCAGGTACAAGCCTGAATGAAAGGGGCGTACACCTGTCCTATTCCCACTCCCCTTTTCCTGTCTTCAGGATTTCCTGCCAAGGTCTATAAAAGGGGCGAGAAAGGCACGCCTCTCTCTCTCCTCTTCCTCTTGCTCCTTTTACCTTGCACCTGGGCACACGCTGCTCTGCTGCTCCCTGTGCTACACGTGGCCGTGGCCATCTTGGAGACCTGGGCCTGATCTACAGACTCTTCCCTGCCTCCATCCACGTCCAAGGATTGTGCATCCAGCTTCAATCCACCTCAATCCAGTGAGATCCAGCACCGGGGAGCCTCAGCATAGCATTTGGGTTTTGTATATTTGGAAGTTTAATCTTCCTTACCTTGTTGTTCCTACAACCCCCCTTCCCTGTTAAACCCCTACCCTTCTTCCTTTCTGTACCCTGTTAAACCCCTTCCCTTCTTCCTTTCTGATCCCTGTTAAATAATATATTTCATTTTGTTAATCTTCAATTTGGTGCAAGGTTTTCATTACCCCTGCCTTCCTTATTTACCTCTCTATCTGGGAAACTGAGGGATAAGGGAGGTGGGACACAGTTCTGCATTCTAACCAGGACAGAACACCCTGCTTCCAGAAGGAGCCAGCCTGGTGGCCCAGACACTATAAAGGGGTGGAGGCCCAGGGCTGCCTCAGGGTCTGTCTTGCTGAACATCCTGGGGAGCTGCTGGGGGCTGTGATCTTGAGAACCCTGACTCCCTGAGAAGCCCACAGCACAGCCAGCTGAGCACTTGGAGAGAAACAGGTGAAATGGTCTCAA
>NW_008620629.1:0-10001 GCF_000691845.1 Merops nubicus | reverse complement strand
TATATATATATATTTAAAAAGTTATAACACTGTCATACTCGAAAGACTGGTTGCTATATAGTTAGGGAAGGGAATTTTCATAGCGATAGTTGTATTGATCTTGCTTTCAGGGAGAGGAATGGATTGAAAGTCCTTTTTCCAAGAAAAAGTAAAACCACTTCCAGCTTTCTTTGGGGCAGAGTATACTCAGAAGTATAAAAGCAAGCTGTACATTGTAGCTGACAGCAGCAGCTTTTGTGTTTTGACCTCTATAGGAGTTCAGATAGTCATATTTTTTTCTGTGTTTAAACTGCAGCTTTCTAGCAAGTGTCTGGCACTGTCTGGTCTCTGGTGTGTCCCAGCTACAGCCCCATCATTTCCCAGATGAGCATCAGTTCATCCTATAGCATATGAAACAGGGAATAAACCTTAATTTACAGGAGACTGCAACATTCAAATTACTGGAAACAGGAAAGAAGTCCTTAGATTTCAAGCTGTGATTGTCATTTTAATCACATTAATGATTTCCTGGTCCAGCACTGCAGACTTTATCTTCCTTTGTTTCAGATGTGAGCAAAATTATTACAACAAGTTGTGCATGGTCTCATCCATGCCTTGACCATTTAGTAATATGACAGCTGATGAATGATGCTTGAAGTTCTCTGGAAGATGTTAGCATCTCTGGAAATAGGAGTTCAAGCATGAAGTGAGCCACAGCACTGGAAACTTGAAGGTGGTGAAGGGCACTTGTGAGGATAAAGGCTTCTTTGGAAATCATACAAATGGGGAAAAAAACATACTGCACCCTCAGGGCGCTATTGGGCTTGCTAGTGATTCAGAAATAGTTTTTTAATGAAACCCAAAGGAAACTTGGAGCCTTAAAACACAACAGAAACATTTAAGCCAGTATTCTCATTGCTACATTCACCACTTGGTCCTCTTCACACAGCCAGCAGAGCACAAAGGAGACAGTCACCTCTGCACTAGTTCTTGCTTCAGCCCGTTTAGGTTTGCAGCAGTCTCCAAAACAAATAACAGAGAGCATCAGACCACAACCTTCATCTTCTCAATCTGTAACCTTTGTGATTTTAGCCCCATCTTGCAGTATCCACATAGCCACCTTTATTTTTCTCCAGACCTGTCAGAAAGGAGAAAATGAGGCTGACTGTGCTTCACTCTCACCCTCAGGCACCAGAGTGCTAGGGGTGCCTGCTTTAAATTGCATGAAGCACCAAACCAGCCCTGTGCAGTGAGGAATGGTGGAGTTCTTTTCATGAAAGCATGATGCTAACAGCAGTAGCATGGCATGAATAACTCATCTGGACTCCAAACAGTGCTGGGATGTGAATCCTGGGAGCACCTGAGTCAATGCAAGACTCCGAAGCACTTAAACAGAGCCAACCCTGGATCACACTGCAGAGATTTTCATATCCAGGAGGAAGGGTTTGGATGCAATAGTTCGAAACATTCAGTCCTTCTATACACAGGTAATTTTTCCTCCTTCTCCATTCCTGAGCAGAGATTTTTCTGCATTATCTCTGCAGTATTGAAATTCTGCTAAGAGCAGTTGCTGTAGCACAGCCATCCTCATCCACAGCTCCACAAACACCTGGGGCTTTGTGGCAAAATCAGGAGCAGCAGAACCAGAAGGTCTATGCAAAAAGACATCAGTATAGGAGGCTTACGTGTAAAGAAGCAAAAGCCTGAGTAAATCCTAGCCTATAGGCTCTGTAGGAGGCAAAAATTTCAGAAGTTGCCATGCTGCAATAATCAATGCAGCATATAAATCCAGAAAGACAATTCCATCTGCAGGTTTTTTGTTTGTTTGGGTTTTTTTTTTTTATCCCAGTGTATAAATTATTCCTGGAAAGATGGGAATGGAAATGACAACGCAGTTCCTTCAGGGATCCCACAGCTGAATGAGCTGCTCTCTTCTCCCTCTCTAAAATGCAGAAAGCTGCTCTCACTGTCCTGTTAGTGTAATGTTCATGTTGTGTTATGGAAGAGAGGTGTGCTAGTTTCTGCCCAGACACACGTGGGCATTTTACAGATAACACTGGCTGGGGTGTTAAGCCTTTTTTGCAGCCTAACTTCTCTGTTCTGATGCTGACCCTAGGTCTGACTGGATTTACCAACAAGATCCAAGCCCCTCAGACACACATAGAGATCCAGGCCCATGAGACTCTTCCAGCTGAAGGAACACTGCTGTTCTTAAATGCATTTAATATTGGTATAACAGCAGTTATTAAACGCATGCAATATTTCACAGCAGTATCCAGATGCCCCAGTTAGTGCAAGAGTGAGTTACCTAACCCAGAGCTCTCTGTTGGGCCTGCTTTATGAGCTTTGCAATTCCTCCTCCTTGTCATACAATAAAAGCTCCTTGCTGCTCAGCCTCCTCGTTCCCCTCACTCCAACAAGCAGTGGGAGGAAATTGCTTGCTCTGCCTACATGTTTTTTTCCCATGCATCTGCTTCTTTTCACAATTTCCTTCATCCCAGAATAGCACTGAGACATCCCACCTTATTTTTGATGAGTGGTGGTGAAACTAGAGGAGGGCTTCAGACAGCATAAAGCAAAATCCCCCCCAACCAGGTATCCCAGTCCCACCTTCCCGTGGGGCTTCTATGCTCTCCATGCCCAAGTTCAAGTCAAAGGACAACTAGTCACCACCATGCAGAAGGCAGAAAGTAGGAGGAGGGATTGAAGGAGGAATTAACAGCAAAGATGGGTCACAAGGACTAATTTCTGCACACCCTGCTTACTGCTACTGCAGCTTCCATTTGTTAGCTCCTTCTTCACATGCCTATAGGGAAAAATAACTCCTTTGTGAACTTGTGCCCCCAAAAAGGGACTGATGGTTATGAGAGCAGTGAATATTGAGAAGTTGAAGCAGGGAAGAATACTCTGATGGTTAGATGGCCAAATAAATGATGTGTATTGACAAAAAAAAAGCATGCTCAAAATTAAACTGCTCAGGATGAGGTTTTAGTCATGTCACTAATTCAGACCAGAGCAAACCACTTAGATAATTGCAAAGCAAAACAAAAACTAACCAAACCCAGACAAGAGGGGACAGTTACCCAGCACTGGGGGCAGAGAGCAACAGGCACATGTGCACAGCAGCACAGTTCACCCTGAAGATATTTTTCATCATCCTGTACTTTACAGGACACAGCTAAGCCACACAATAGGGATGCTTTCCACTTGAAATCAACTCTTTAAAGTTGTTTGCCATCATTGCAAATTCTTTTACTTTGCTACATGCATTCTCAGCACAAGAAATAATCTGATCTTTACAAAAGCAGTGTC
Organism: Merops nubicus; assembly: GCF_000691845.1. NCBI lineage: Eukaryota > Metazoa > Chordata > Aves > Coraciiformes > Meropidae > Merops > Merops nubicus. The sequence continues at coordinate 6,710 of NW_008620629.1, read as the reverse complement.
CTTCTAGAGCACAGACACAAGGACTTGTTGCTCAAGCTGCTTCTAGAACACAAAGGAAGGAAAAATATGATAGATTAGACAAGAAAGTGTTCAAGGCTGTCAAAAAACAAACATTAAAAGTGACTGTTCAAACTATTATCAGACAGATAAAATACAGAGATTCTTTTGAGCTTATGAAAAATAATCTTCTACATACCCAAGCAATAAAACAGGTTTAAAAGTGCCAACCATCAAAAGAGAGAACTGACAATATAATAGAGGAAAAAAATGCTGCAACTAAGATGGTTTAAGCATAAGGCATCTATCAGCTTGTCTAACACAAGATACCTTCTCTGCCACAAACCTTCCCCCACGTGTGTATTGAGTCAGTGCTTCAATGCCACTGAAATGAGCACGAGCTTGACAAATGGTGGCACATCAGTGGGAAAAGTCACTGTGCAGAAATTACTGGCTTCTAAGTGTCTGCTTTTGTTAATCAGCTGGGAAATAAGATGGAAGGACAAGAGAGTGAGAAATCAGGGGCTGCTTTCCTCTTCCTAGTGCAACATCAAAGCACCATTTCTGGTACCTGCTGGGTTGAGAACGCACATCAGGTGCAGGTCTGTGAGAGGAGAAAAAGCTTGTTTTCCAGTTGTCTGGCTTCACAAATAGCAGCTGAAAGGCCTTCTCTTCAGCCTAGCCACACACTTCAAGCCAACAGTTTCTGTTAAAATCATTTCCAGCCTGGCTAGTATCATATGTAACTATTTTCCCTCCTGAAACAGATATTAGAAGTTAGAACGACTTGCTACAACCAGCTGTAAACTGCATGCCCATAAATAACCACACTCCCCACGTTTCCTTTTTTGACATTTTTATTAATCAAAGACAGGATGACTTCCATATTTGGAGTGATCAGAGAGATCCCAGGATGCCTCCATGGGTAAGATAAGCTTAACCAAAAGATACATTGCAGAATACATCACGGATTTGGAGTAACACCCTTGTTATGACTGGGTGAACTGGTGTCACTGGCACCCTGCACAGCACAAGCAAGGGTCCTCAGACAGAATGTGCCATTGGCTATGGACCACGACTCTTGCAGGGACCTGCCAGGAGCTCCAGAAGAGAATCTGACATTGTAGCTGACTGAGAGAGTCCCTACAAACCAGAGAAGTATCAAAAGTCTGTCTCCACCACTGAGGCAGAGCCACGTACAGAGTATTTCAGCTCCAGACCTCTTACACATAGAAACCAAGCATTTTTTATTCATGCTATATAAATACATGTATATTTTTTTAATTGGCATTTATAGAGTTGCATAAAAGTCAAAATAGAAAGTTCTGCAAGGTTTTGTTTAATACTCTTAGGTGGAAGCTTGAAGGGTTAAGTTTACACATCACTTTTCAACAAAACCCAAAAGCAAACTGCGTGGGCAAATAAACTAGAGGTGCCATTTCATTTCCTTAGCATCTTATAAACAATTTTCAGTATACCAATAAATACTCAGTGCAAAGCACATGCTTAGTTAAATCCTAGACATGGGTAAAGTATAAGGAAAAAAAAAAGAGAAAAAAAGAACCTAGCATGTGTTGCCTGCATGCTCACAGGAATAGAAAAAAAAGTGTTTCTCACTGAAGGTGTTATTTTGATTTGGGTTTTTGAACTGTAGATACTTTCTCCCAAAATAATGGTACTTACAAGGTTACATCCTTGGCTTGTGAAGGAAAACAAATGCTACAGTGATGGAAACAGTCTACATCCCTTGAAACTAAATGTTTCCTTTCTCATCATGAAGGCTGCAGCAGTTCATAGTTATGATCCAACCCTGCTTTTGTTAAGGGGAAAAAAAATAAAAGAAACCCAGTAGAAATGCCAACCAAAAATAATTAGTTTCTGGGATGGTAAGAAATTATCTGCCCAGCTTCTCCACAAGACAACACTACTTCACAAGTTCTTCTCCCCATGAACAGGGCCAGGCCAAAATACCCAAATTCCCTGTCACTGGTAACAAAGCACATCTCCTCCCCACGAGTGCAGACAGTGATCTAACAGAGAGAACCTCACAAACCCCACTTTGAAACCCATAGGCAATGCTTCTGCCCACAGTTAGGAACCGAAAATGCAAAAAGGACAATTCAGAAAGGAGTTAATGATTTCGTATCGTTTCAGCTGGAAAGGACAGCACACAAATCAGGGCTCTTACAGAAGCATCCAGAACATGGTCACCACAGAGGCAATACTGAAGGCTGCTTGGTTAACCCTGGTCATTGTGCTGTCATTGCACAGGTCGTGCTGGCAGCAGAAGAAATCAAAATTATCCAGCTGGAAGAACTCAGCAATGTCATTCACAGTGCACTGGGACGTCTTCCAGCAGGAGGAAGTTCTCAATTTACCTACCAAAAAAAAAATTAAAAATTTAAGAGATTAAGAGACTGTTGAAAATAACACCCCTTTTGGTATGGAAAGAGAATCACTGCCTGGACTGCCATGTACTTGCTTTTTTAGCTTCCTTTCAAGAGTTTAGGAGTTTCCAAATTTGCCTTTGCTAGGAATTCAGTGCAAACAGCCACAGCCAGCCACGCCTGCTGCCTCCCCAGCACTCTCTGCTAGGTCTTAGCCAAAGGCTCAGAAAGATTTCTAGCTCAAGCTCACCAGTGCTTCCAGTTCAGCCCAAATGACCCACTGGGAGATGCTGGGTGGAGTCTGAGTGATGCCTCCTCTGGGGCTCCTGCCAGGGAAGGATGGTGCATCACCCTCTAGCTCCACTGGCATTGCTCCTGCACTGCCCTACAGCACAGATGTTCTCTCCACAAAGCCCAGAGCAAGTCCAGTACCTCAAGCTAGTTTTTGTGCTGAAGACAAGTCCCATTAGGTCGGACTGGCCTCACTTCCAGAAGCCACATGCAGAAGACAGAGCCTGAAGAGCAGGAAGGTCCTCCTATTTCTCACTCATTTCCCATGACACCAGAGATCAGACACCTGGTTGTCCACCTTCCCTGGCTTGACACCTCAAGTACTCCACTCCCGCCTCTGACAGTGGACAACCACTGTAGGCTGCACGCTTGCACAGTTTGTGCTCATGAAGGTGTAGGCTTAAGGGAGGCAGCAAAAGAGAAAATCCCTTAGGATGCAGGCAGCACTCTGGTCCAGCAGCATTAGATGCTTCCTTCCTCCATACCAAATCATAAGAGTTAGCAGGGACCATACCAAGAAACTCAACAGTCCCACCCCATCTGGGTTCCCACTGCCCAAAACCAGCCCAGGTCTTTTTAAGGCAGAGGGAACCAGTTGGAAAAGCAGATTATTTCAGGTCACTCAGTGCTTCTGCTTTTTACAATGGGATTCCTGTCATGGTAGTAAAAATATTATTTAAATGTTATTTGATAACTAGAGCAGTAACTCTATGCCCTGAATATCTTTGACCATCTTCCTGAGATGCAGGTCACTTCACCCTCAGGAAAAGAACTTATTTTAAGTGTCAATTCCTAAACGACCAAGTCCTCACCTGCAGGTTTATTTTGTGGGTTACACATGATTTATCTGCTTTTAAAGTCTAACAAATTCAGGGCAAAGGTTTTGTATTTTAAAGTCAGTGCTGTCTCCTATTTTTCTCCAGCTCCCTTGGGTGCTGGGGTGGTTTGGTTTTTTTTAATCTGGATATCTAGATATCTGTGTATGGACTTGCACAAGTACAAATCAGCTATCTAAATCATAAATAGCTTTATCAGTGGCTTGGCTATCAAAAGTATGACCTTCAAAAGTATGTGTTTGAGTGAGGCTCTGAAGTGCCTGCTAAGGCCAGATGAGAAGTGTTGCAGGCAATGAAAACTGATACAAGGCTGTTTATTTTAGGTCTGTAGGACAGAATACATACCAAATTTCATCTGCAGGCAAGTATCTTCAATCGGTAAGCAAGTACTGTTGGTCTTGCACAAGGAAGGGCTGTTCTCACAGTGGTAACACCTTAGGGCATAACCTAAGAAGACAAAGGTTTCTCTGCTGAGTAATAAACCACTGAAACAGCATTAAAAAGGAAAAAAAAACCCAACCAACCCAAGACTCGCTATCTGCATCTGTCCCAGAACATATGCCTGGTTATTAAACTGAAGACAAGCTAAAATTTGCCAGCTTTTTTTTCAGTGTACAAATCGAGGCTGGCCATTTTGAAAGGAAGATTTTGAAGCATTCAACATCATTTTTAAGAGCACTTCCCTTTATGTGCCTGCAGAACAATCTATTAAACACTTGCTGCTTTTACCTGCTCGTAAAGGCTGCCCTCTCCAAAAGGACAGAGGGGACACTGTCAGCAGAATGTGATTCTGGCCCTTTATCATCTCATCTCAGTTCTCTCTTGTGCTATACACCTAGTTCCCAATTTATACAGCAGCAAGCCAGTCTCCTAGCAGCAGAGCACAACACTCTGCTGCCATATTAAGCAGCACCATACTCTGCACCCAGTTCCCTCTTCTGACCAAAGACAATCTGCAACAGCAGCTCAGCCTTGCTTTGTTATTGTCATTCCTCAACGTGGCATTAAATCATCCAGACCTTTCTTCTTGTTTTTTTTTTCTTCTCAGGCCTTTTTTTGTTATTTTCTCAGCCCTTTCATAACATCACATCAGGAAGACACCTCCTTTATACTCACCAGAACTACAAAAAGCCAGCAGCACCAGGCAGGTGGTTAACAGGATGCAGTTCATCTTGGTCATGTTTGCTCCCTAATTTGAAGGCAAAAACAGACATTAAACATTTATTCTGTTGAAAAGCTCCATGAAGCGAGTGAAATACACGGTGAGGAATCAAGGTTTTAAAACCAGATTCAGTCAGGGAGTGAAGGCATTGGCCAGAAAAAAACAGTGAAAGCAAAGAGAGAAAAATAATTTTCAGCTTCCCAAGAAAGGATTTTTATTCTGAAAGCAGGATTTTTATTCTGAGAACAGGATTTTTATTCTGAGAACAGGATTTTTATTCTGAGAACAGAGGTTTGAGCCCTGACAGGCTGTGGATGAGTCTCCTTTCTCCCCTCTGATGACACCCTCCAACAGGCCTCCCAGTTTCTGACAGCTACAAATGCACCTGACAAGAGAGGCCATTCAGGTCTCAAATGCTTTTTCTTTTACACCAATTTCCCAATAACCTGGAACCAGGCTGTGCTCCCTTCTCTTTCACGGGTTGCAAGAGATTTGTCTGCACTAAGATTTGTCTTTTCTCTCCCAAAATTGCTCCCTCTCACTGGGGGACAGACACAGGCAATAAGCCAGCAGGTGACCATGGTGATGGCTCCACGATGACTGTCATCTACAAGCACCACTGAGATTGGAAGGTCAGGATGGTTTCCAACACAGGCAGCTCCAAAGCAGGAGTTATTAGACAGAGCTACAAAAATATCTACTACTAAAAAATCTCAGCTATTGCAGAGCAGACTGTCCAGACCAGGTAGGGAGCAGAGTGGTGACAGAGGGACCATTCTTGTGCTGGAAGGGCATGATTTCATGTTTGTCTTCAAAGCCCAAGTGGGACTCCACGTCCTGAGGAATTAAAGGCATTCAGATAAGAAGTTTCACTAATGATAAGACTGCAGTGAAACAGTCACATTGCTGCTCTTGACCCTGATAATGCTGCTGGAAGCTGATTCTATGTGCAGCTGAGTCTACCATGGCACACCATAATCATGTTGGGATGAAGATTTTTTCTCCCACAGGACTGACTGTGGACTTGAAAAAGATGGTTTCACAGGAAATCAATACTGAAATCCTTCTCAACCTTCAGTCTAGTTCCTTTTTCTACTGGAAAAATAAATAAAAATCAACAACAACAAAAAAAAAACCAACCACTTTTGTTTTATTCCTGTCTGTATGACGTATTGGTGAGCAGGAAAACAGATTAAATCAACGCCATAATGTGCAGGATGAGATGGTTTTCTAGGGTAAACAACTTTATGAGAAGCCACCCAAGACCAGTGGCTCATCCTGCAACGCTGTGAATCTGCAGGAGCGCCGTTAGTCTGGTCGCTAAAGCAAGAGTCATCCTGGACAGGAACAAAAACCTCCTTGGGAACCTCTCCATCTGCCAGGAGCCCCCAGGCAGCCAGCCGAGGTGGCAACAGAATAACACAGTTTTGTCTGTTGGCAAAGTCATGATCAGAATAAATATAAGGCAGATTAATAAAAACCATCATTAACAGCCTTGACAGTAGTAATTCAAGCAACGTAGTTTTGGGAAAATGAGTAATTTTTTCTGTACTCCTGAATGACAAAGAGATGAGACAACAGTAAAATTTTAGCTTAAAAAAAAAAAAAGAGAGAGAGAGATAAAGACAACAATTCATGTGGCTTAAAAGAGACAAAGCAGAAAACATTTTCTAATCTGAACCTTCTCAATTGCTGCTTTAACTCAGGCATCTGATCAATCTCAATAAGCAGAGAAAGCAACTGCAGCGGCAGGAGCAGCTCACTGCTGTGCCTGAGGAACTGTTCCTCTGCAGTCCCACCTGGGAGAGGCCACATGGACAAGACAGCTGCTGTTTTCAACATAACCTCAGAGCAGGAAAAAGCCAGAATAGGGTAGTTGGGACGAGCAGCCCCGTTCCTGCGGGTCCGGGGCACTTCAGCAGTCGCTCAGCGTTGCCCCACTCGGTTTGCCGACGCATCCCGTCGCCAGCAAGCACCCGGCAGACGCAGCCTGGCTGGCTCCCGTGGCTGTCTAACTTGGCTGCGGCGCACCCCGGG
>NW_008620628.1:364-1272 GCF_000691845.1 Merops nubicus | reverse complement strand
GGACAGGGAGGAACAGCAGGGCTGGCTAAGAAAGGGTTTCCTCCAGTTCGCTACACTAAATGCTAGCGTGGAATCCTGTAATAGTCCATTCTTTTTTGCCCAAGTTAATAGGGCAATAATCGCCTCAACCTTAACCCCAGTGCCTCTTTTAGAGAGGATAGATTTGAGAAGGTGAGCTACAGAGTCCAGCTCCATCACTCACCCTGCCGGTGCCCCAGGAGTGATCCCAGATCTGCGGATGGCTTCTGTCTGCTCCTCCGCCTTCCCAGCTCCTTGCAAATTCTAAGTCAAAATTGTTTTCAAGTCCCGTCTTGCAGCTCACCAGAATCTCTCCTTGCAATTCATGTTCCAAATCCCTTGCAAGTTGCCTCAGAGTCCCCACTTGCGGCTCGCATTTAAATCCCTTCCGAGTCGCCTCCAAGCTGCCCTGGATCTCTCCCTGCAACTCGCATTTCCAAATCCCTTCCGAGTTGCTTCAAAGTCCTCACTTGCGGCTCGCGTTCAAATTCCTTCCGAGTCGCCAGAAGTCCCTGTTCGGGCGCCGGTTGTTGGGTTGAGGCCCAGAGAAATGAGGCATACTCCAAGGGGTTTACAGCCAAATCCATTTATTGCAAAGTAATACAGCCTTTTATAGTAGATACGAGACTGCCCCCTAAACCCCATAGGTTAACAAGCCTGTTCACGTGCCTAAGTTGAGCTACAGATTGGTATAAGTCACTGTTCATGCCCTGTCCATGCGGTCTGACAGCCTTTATGTAACTCATAGAATTGTTGAACTTAGCCTTGCCAATGTTTATCATTCTTGTCTGGGCGAAATGCCAACAAAATCCCCTATTGTCGTTACCGACACCCGATTCCCAGGATAGCTGCCACCCAACCTCTACCGTTGAGGGCCATCACAGTCACTG
>NW_008620628.1:0-269 GCF_000691845.1 Merops nubicus | reverse complement strand
TCTTCCCCACGCCGATCCCTGCCTAGGGCGGGCTCTGCTCACCACAACACCCTATCTCTAAATGTTTTGGTATTCTCCTGCTTCAAGGTCACTTCATGGACTTTCTGAGGCCTACAAAAAAACTAAGGCCTGTACTGATTGTTCATGCTAAGCAAAACATATCACCACACTCCGCAAGTCACGATTCCACACCACCTCCCATTGCTTTCAGAGTAGTTTTATCCGCCCATTATATCGTTCAATTTTCCAGAGGCTGGTGCATGATAGGG
>NW_008620627.1:0-14182 GCF_000691845.1 Merops nubicus | reverse complement strand
TTCAGTTTTCCGTCACCTTTGCTGAATTCTATGATTCTATGATATTTTAGAGATACTCAGACTGTGCAAAACCTGTCCCTGAACAATAAAAGTGGTTTAAACCACCACACAAACACACACTACATTTACCAAAACCTAGCTAGTACTACTTCTTCCCCCTGACCAGAGATCATATTGAAATCTGCTGCTCACCATAATGTGAGCTATACAGAGATGTGAAAGCTGATGCAAGTGAATATGCACAGTCCTGGCAACCTTTTCCAGTTTATTTTGGTGCATTGCAAGACAGTCCAATATTATCTACTGCAGTATGAACTTTTCAGCAATTTGTACATGGAATGTAGAGGGCCCTCTACTGAGATTCTACTCAAATCCATCCATCATTTTATTGACCTCCTGGAAAAAAAGGTCCCCTGATTTCTAGCTCACAGATTGGGGTTCCTCATAACCACAAAACAGAGACAGTTATGAAGGTTTTTGAAAAGTTAAATTAATTAAAAAAAAAAAAAAGGACAAATAGTGTCCTTACAGGAACTGTGTTTTGCAGAAAAGGGGGACTTGGTTAACAAACCTTGAGTTCAACAACAAAAAGCTTACTGTAGATGTAGATTCAGATACTTGCTCACTGTTAGAAGTTCTGGTTTCATGAACTGAAACCATACCTCGGCTCCTAAAGTGGTTTCAAACTACAAATGCCATTTATTCTCTCAGTGTCTTCCAAGTTGGGTGATGAGAAGTTACTTGCCTGTAAGCCAGTTGGTGCTTCCCTGGTTTGTTTGATAGACTGATGGGAACACATGACAGCAAAAGTAGAATACAGTTCTCTGATGTTATCAGCATTAAACCTGTACCTGTGCTTTACTAGTCAAGAAATCCCTAGCCCAAAATGATACATCATTTTTTCCCCATACTAGTATTCCTTGCTCCTTCAAATCTTTTTTTTTTGTTACAGAACACAGGTTAGATCAATCTCTGTAAGTCATACTTTCAAAACCCTACATCATGCATTTGTTTGCCTTCCGCTGCACTTTTACAAGCTAAGTCAGCAATGTCCCTCCTATAATACATTGCAGAATTGCAGATATTCCAAATGGAGCCTGACCAGTGATTTTCAAAGTCGCAGAGTAATTGTAGTAGTAGTAACACACTCTTGCGTTTGTACCTCCGCCCATGTTTTCCACTCATGACCACATGTAAATCTCTGGTTTCTCAGAGCAAGACAGGAACTGGTGCATCTCTGAATGCAAAAGCAAATGTCCAAAGCCACAATGGCAAGGGTCCCTTCCCAAATGTATTTCTCTAAAGGTGGCAAAAACCCTTTCAGAGTAATTCACAAGTCTAATGTCCTACAAACAAGCTTAACACACTTAATGTATCCACAGCAGTGATTTTGGGTGTGATAAGAAGTTTCAATATTAAATCAGTATCATTCATACCCTGTCAATCAGATGAATCCAGAGCCAAAACCTCAGAGTGACTCCAAAGGCTTCCTTAGATTCCTCTTTGATTTCCTACTCTTTGGATGAGATGCACACTACAATCTCTAGCAAAAATCCCTTGGAGAACTTTGCAACAACCCTTCGGTACAATACTCTGGCTCTAATCCACCTCCTACAACTACATTTCACTATCAATAGCCTCTCCTTCATAGTCTTCCCCTATCATCCTGAAACATAGTCTAATGTACACCTAGGGACCGCTGCCTTATACCTTGCAGGGGGCATAATTTTAACACTGAGGATATCAATTCCAGTTTAAACTTGGTTTAAACTGATGCTCTGGTACAAAAGATCACAGAATCACAGAATGTTAAGGGTTGGAAGGGACCTCTGGAGATCATTGAGTCCAACCCCCTGCCAGAGCAGGACCATCTAATCTAGGGCAGGTCATACAGGAACACGCCCAGCTGGGTCTTAAAAGCCTCCAAGGAAGGAGAATACTACATAGAATCACTGCTAATGATCACCACCTCTCTTCAAGCATTATATCCATTGATGGGTTACTGTTTGGATCTGTCAGAGATTACTTACTCCCCATAACTCCCAAACTTGACACAAATAGGGGTTCTTCACAGCCTGTGTATGTTTACCTGTTGAGATGGCATGATGCCTGGCTGCTCACAAGTTGGTCAGACACTTCCCCTAAGACATAAGTTTCCAGGGAATATGAAAGCTCAGACAGGAGGCCTGGATAACATTTAAGTGCCATCGCTTTTACAGGAAATCCTTTCCACTGTGACAGCTCTGCCACACTGGTGTCACATCCCTCTTTACACTTCATCACGCCTGTTCACACTTTGGTGCATTGATGAATCAATTAAAGCATTTTCTTGGCTTCTCCTCTCTCCCTTCTGCATCAATATGGGACAGCTGGCTCACAGCATGACAAACTTTCACATCTAGAGTTTCAAACTTTTCCTGGAAGCTAATAGGAATACACATTGCACAGGTAAATCAACCAGTATAGCAGGACAATCATGGAATATTTCTTTATCTCTATTTTCTTTTCTTGCCAAATTTACAAAGTGATGGCTCTCATCTCCCAGATCTGGTAGGATGGGAAGATCTGGATTACTTTTTACCAGCACAGAGCTTCCAACAACTAGTGCTATCACAGCCATTACGTTTGGATTATGTGCTAAAAATACTATATTCTTGTGATCTGACCAAACTTTGGAAATCTTAATGAAGACACATTCTGCTAGGAACCCAAATTAGATTCAGAGCATAAATGACTTGAATTTCAGGAGTGATATGTGTCCATGAATGCCACTGCAATTGGAGAGCACTACAGGCACTTGACAGTTTGCAAAAGTGTGGCTGCTTCTACCTAGATGTAGGCATAGGGGTTACAATCTACATTTAGGTACCCATGTATAAAAATGTTTATACCATTCTTGTTACCATGTGCATTACAGTGTAATCTGTAATCCATGGGCAGCCTTTTTAATATTGTCTACAGAACATCTTATTTTTAGAAATACAAAGACATATTGGCACGCCTCCTTGAAAATCAGACTTAAAAAAAACAAGTTAGAAAAGTCACATTCTAAAGGTTTTCAAAGCTGCTTAAACAGAATAGCCCCAGAGAACTTGAAAGTTTGCCCACTTTTCATATTGTGATATGGAACTTCCCCAGAAAAATAGTGTGAAAGTAGAGATATTTTGCATAACTATAACTGAAGAAAAATCTATGTCCACCCAAGTTTAAGATCATGGTGGTCCACCCAAAATTCTCTAAGCCCCCACTTTAGTGACTGTGTCACTAAAGGCTAACACAGCAAACTGTGACACTGAGACCGTGACAGTACCTTTAAAAAAATACGCAAAGTAACCTAATGACTATTTGACTGTGAAATCCTTTACTAAGTAAAAAAGTAAACTAGCACATGTTCTTTGAAGACAGCTATGTTATCCTTTAAATAAAAGGATTTAAAAGTTATATTCCCTACCATATGTGAAGTATATGCCCTTCATAAAGATAATATTTTATCTGCCAGCTTTTTTCTTATGAAAGTTGTCCTTGCTGTGCACTAGTAATTTTCTAAATAGTGTTTGCATAATGGATCCAACATATAATATACATTTTTATAATAATAATATGGATTTTGAGATAGAGATTTTATCCTAAGCATGATTAAAAACGTGTTACCTATTAAAACTTTTCTTAACCTGTTGCAGCTGCAAACAGACATGCTAAACCTTTCTCACAAGACTTTTTCAAGAAGGAAACGTGAATGAAATTTGTGTTAAAGCTTCTGTAACATTTAATTCACTGAATTAAGGATTTCCCAATTAGAGAAGAAAGCAGTTCCAGGAAAAGTGACATGTGAGTATTTACTTTCTGTTTAAAGACTTTTTTGATTAAAAGATATTGGAGCAGATAACACAACAAAATTAGTTTTTGCTGTGATGGTGAGGTTAAGGTTTCTGTTGTTGCTAGGATATACTGCCCTATCACAGCCAATCTTGACAGTGAAAATTGGTGCCTTAATTTCCCAGTGGTCCATGCTACTTCTGACTTAGTTCTCATTCTGGTTAATCATGCTGTCATTCTCACTACAGATTGCCTTTTGACATCTTCATCTGCAAAAAAGATTCTACAGTTAAGCCTGACTATAGCGAATCAATTCAATGTTTCACTGATGGTCAAGACTGAACTTCTGGTCGAGTTTCTTGTGGAAAGAAGAGCTTCACTAAAGGATGAAGAATACAGTAATTGAAGAGTTATTTTGCTTGGCAGAGGCAGTTTTGGACCATGTCTAAACAAAATGTCATTGGAGCAGTGATCACATTCGGCTCCTGGTACTGCAGTGCCAGGAGCCCTTTGCACTGTTACCAGAAGAGACAGAAGACAGTCTTCCTCTGCTTATGCTCTTTTAAAAAACAAGCCAGAACAGAGCTGCTTCTGAATTACAGGAGAGAACTGAAGTGTGCATTATGCTTGATATTGTCTTGTCTCAGATGACAGATCCTGTTAAAGATAAGTTTAGACACCTTTTTCTAAACGTTAAACAATTTAGACACCTTTTTCCCTAAAAATTAGTTCCTCAGTTTTTGCTGTGATTCCTGTGACACTGTTCATAATGTGTAATGGAGCGTCCACTATGAGTGATCCGTTGGGATAATGGATCATCTGTATTACTTCACTCACAAAGTTGCAATTCATGCCCTCAGCCACCTACACATTTGCCCCTATACGACAGTTTCAAACTGTAATGAGATATAATATATACCCAATAGATCATACCCTGCAAAAGACATTGGCTGCTGTCAAACCCTGCTTAAAAAGCTTTTTTGAGGATGAGTGACAGGTGTCTGACTACAGGCTTTGCCTCAAGAGCAACATAAAAAACCTGTGAGATCCAAACAAGGTGACTTCTAGCAGTTTTAAAAGTGAGCATCTGTCTGAAAAACAAAATTAACCTGTATGTTGTACAAGGTAAGAAATTAATTCAGTTAGAAAATTAAAATATAGACTGTACTTTATACACAATTATATCCCAACTACATTTTGTTTCCAGAACATGTTATTGCTTCCACTGCCCTGTAAGTGTAACGTGTCCACAAACTACATTAGATCCCAATTTCCACCAGAGAATATGTGCAGATGTCAGAGTTATACCAGCAGAGAAATGCAGCAAAACACTGTGCTATTTTGCTATAGGTAGAAATGACAGGAAGCATTTTAGTATTTTGAATAATTTATTGATGCTTTTGAAAAGCAGATGTGCTCTCATTAATGCTGCCTCTCTGACAACTTCTTTCCTTACTACCAAGAGTTTCTCTGGTGCCAGTCATCCACTATTTTTTCCCCACAATTATAAAAGCAGACCACTTACTACAGAAAACTACAACGAAATGGTACAGCCAGCCTTACATAAGATTTCTCAACAATTACCATTATTCTATTAGAAAAAAGCAGAAAGATCATCTGATGCTCTTAGCACTTTCCCTGATACCTGACAAGTATCTTAGCTGTGAAGGTATCACTTGAACTAATGGGGCGGGGAGAGGGGGGGGAGAAAAAAATCCTTATTCTAAGTAATTCAAATGAGCTAGACTCTGCTACTTTTACAGTGGCTAAGAGTTTCACTAATGACATCTAAATTTACAATGATATTTCATACAGAGAGAATAAGCAATACTCAACATAACCTAGTACAAGAACCTGAAGTCTAGAAGATAGGACGGCTCAAAACAATCTGACTAATGTAGTAGCTCAATGTAGGTACCTATTGTTCCGGGTCACTCGACTAAGAGGAGTAAGCAAGGAGTCGATTGAAAGTGTGGCTAATGAAATAATTAAAGTTTGGAATATATAACCCAAAGTCAGAATGAATTTTTTTTATGAAGGAGCCCAAATGATGAATGAATTGAGCCCAAATCTCAATGAAAGATTCTGCTTTGTGGATATCAAAATGGCAAATAAAATGCAGCCATTTTTAACGAAGCACAGAGATCTGCTTGCTCAGAGTTTCCAGTTAATGTCATTACAAGTCCTCTGCTAATCCATATAATCTTACTAGTAAAGACACCACTTCCTTTACAAGGAGGCTAAAACCAGTATTATCCCTCATATGAAACAATTACACGTGCCTTATATGCAGCAGTAACATACATGGACTAAACTCCAAAACCAAGTGATAAATTGCATTTCTCCAGCACCTCTGACCACCCCACCTGCACTCTGCCCACTAATCCATCTTTGCCAGGACTACCTCTAACCTTCCAAACCAATCAGATGTTTGCAGACAACCACCATTTTTTTCATATAATAACCTGCTGAAAAAGAAAAAAAAATGTTTTCTTCCTTCCTACAAATGAGGAATTTGCCTCCAAAATGTATTGGTCTGAGGTTCAGAATACTCTTAGAGCACTAACAAGTTTAAAGTCCAATATCTCAGAATATTTGAAGGTTACAAATAAGTGCTTTATCTAAATGGTCAAGAGCCAAATTCTACACCCTAATTGTTTAATATAGGCTTCACTGAATGAAAAGTTTTTATTTTAGTCCTGGTAGATCATAAGACATCAACTTTCCAAACTGCAGTGTTGTGAAGCACAAAAAGGCTCCCAGTCCAACCTGAAGGTTCATAAGTTAATTATTCAGATTCCCTGCCTTGAAAGGGCTATAAGACTAATTCACAGCACTGAGGAAGGTTGGTACAAGGAGGTAAAGAGAAGGGTGCACACATACACAATCCTTAAAAATTGCACAATACATCTACTATGTGGCTATGCACTTTACCAGACTGACTTTATTCACATCAAATCATGAGTACAGATGGAGTCCACAGAGCCTGTCACACCCTTGGATTTCACACACTCACCCCACCCCCTTTCATGGTATAAACAAAATAGCAGAAGATGCTGCTAACTTTTCCAGTAGGTAGGTGCATGTATAGAGTGCTACTGAAGTCAAGGCCTGTGTTCTGCCTCAACAGAAGGCAGGCACTTCTCATTGGGAATTTGGGCTAACATTCAAGCAAAACACCAGTGAAACCATCACCTCCCTTTCACCTCTGTGTAACGCACTGTGATGGGAGAGTACAAGACACCGTACAGCAACAAACTGCCTTTCTGTATCCCATGGCTCTCACGCATACTCCTAAGGAAAGTTCTGTCTCGCTTTCTTGATCTACAACTGGTGAGTTCGCATGATCCGGCAAATCGTGAGAGCTGGGGAAGGCGAGACCTTCCCGGGCCGCTCGTGCCAGCAGGCCACTTGTTGTCCCTCCTTATCGCCCTGTTGATCGCCCTCTTTCGCTTACACAGAGCAGGGCACTAGAGAAGAAAGACAAATGATGAAGAGTCTGCCTGAGCCCTCCCTCCTCTCCTCCTCATGTGGCAGGGAACGGGAGCCCGTGGAACAGGATTTTGGGTGGGTGCCGAGCGGCCCTGGCAGTGCCAGGAAGAGCAGTGAAGCTGCACGGGCACTGAGGAGCGAAGGGCAGAAGGCGCGTGTGCGGGGCCTGCGACACAGCTCGCGCCACGAGCCCCTCCCCTACTTCTGCTTCCTCTTCACCACCCCTTACAAAACTCACTTCTGTGCAGCCATCGCAGCTTGTCCTTTTCCAGCATGGGAAGCGATTTAAAAAACATCCTAAGACAACCAGGAGTATTGTTCAACAAAGCAAAATAATCTAGCCACTTTTGCAAGAGTTAGATAACTATGTAAATGATCTCCTCTGGGTACTACTCAACTGGTAACTGCAAAAATGTGAGGATTCTTGACTAAGAGTTTCCTGAAAGCTCTGATTTTTAACTCCCTCTTTATGTTTTGGTTTGTGAAAAGTGAAGAACATTAGTGATTTTTCCTTCTCCATAGTAATATTTCAAAATGGCTGTGATGACACTTCAAAATAATTAGATAATCATTAACTCATTTGCATTTTAACAGCAGTAATCAGTGTACTAATGTGACATTCTTGTAATGCTGAGAAGTTTCTTAAAAAGAATTTTAAAATAAGAAGATCAAGGAATGAGATTAATAGACTAATACTGAAGACTGGAAAGAAATACTTTTTCCATTTAAGAAGTTTCACTCTGATTCTGTTAACTTCTATGCAGATTGTTCCTGGCTTTGAAATAAATACTATTAGTAAGTATCATCTATAATAAATCAGTGTTGTGTTATAATAACTTATGATGCATGAAGAGTCAAAATCCTTGTTTCCCAGTGAATTTCCAGGGCTGCTTCGAGCTGCACGGTTGTGACCAGAGCCAGTCAGGTATATACAATTAGTGTTGGGTGCATTCTCAAGTTTTTAAGCCTTGGAATCCTGCAGAACACTTCTGTCTTGGAGTGTCTGGTTTTAGTTTTTTAAAAAATTCGAAAGCCATGTGTTCTGAAAAGGCTTGAAATCTTGATGATTTTCTCAGGGGTTTAAACAAGCTTGGGGAGGTCATGCTTGTCAAGCACCATCACTGATATTGTCCCTCAGCTTGCTTTGTTTCAATGATCATACATGACAAGATTGCAGCATAATATTAATTTCTGGATTTATCAGCTAGGCTTGTTGATAAACTAGGGGATTATTTGCGTGAATGCAGTTCATAGCATCTTCACTACAAGAAGTTTCCAGAAAGTCTAGGGTGGCTGCTTCCCCACAAAACCACACTGCCAGGGGCAATACCCCATTGCCTTTCACAATTCTGGACTTCTGGCCACATATCTTCCATTTTTGAGATGGAGCAAAGTCCTTTCTGATATATACAAGATAGGAAACTGAACATGAAAAATCATGAAAGCAAATGTGAGATCCAGCTCTTTAACTGTGTATTTTGCATACATGTAAGCATCACCTCATTCTCCACTAGTAACACAATCCCTTCAGGCAGCTACTTAGACCACTGGGACAACAGTGGCAAAGATGAAACACTTAACACTATTCAAAGACTGAAACATAAAAAGAATTCAGTGTCAGAATCAAGTTCTCTCATTTTAGATCATACACAGCCATCATGTTTGAACCATACCAAAACAGGTATTATACAGGTACAGAAACTCAGGGTGGGAGTTACAGATAAATACCTACTGGGACAATTCTATACAGTTATTTGGTTTTTGCATAGAGTTAATTAAGAACTAATGTAAATCTCAGAAGAACCTGAGCGTGTTGGTTTTAATGGTGCCCTTGAAGAGATCCACATGTGGAGCTGAATTCTACAGTCCTCGGTCTCTGTGAAAACAAATTTCCCTTCAATTTTACTGAGAGTTACATTTCCATAGGACAGATGTTTCCATAAGACACTGCAGACAGATCCTGTTTTACTTATCTTGCAGTTAACAGAGCTGGGATTCACACCTTGGGATCAAAGGCACATAGGTATGCATAAGTCTGATGCTTATACCACCAGAATATCTGATCTGGGACATGTTCTGTATATTTCTCCACTTCTCACACACTGCAGTCTGTAAAATCAACATATATATTCTCAATCTTTCTGAATATCATAGATTTACCAGAAAACTATGCTTTAAAAGAAAAAACTTAATATGATGAACTTTGGATGAAGTGGTTTGATTTTTAACAGCCCTTTCTGGACCTCTGTGTGATAGTAGCATTAGGCTTAGTCATAGGAACAAAGATATGTTTAGGTTCTAAAAAAGTTAGTGCATTCTTGTTGGCAGACCTTAAATCAAACAGAAGGAGGGGATAAGAAATCAGTGACAAATAAACATTTTATATGTTAATTGTTTAAACAGGAATTGCTTATGACCACTTAAGTTTTAATTGTTTTCCAAAGGAAACCAGACAATTTGCTTTGTTAGAAGTGAAGAGGGCTGTAAATGCACCGTACCGTTATCTGTACCTTCATATGTTGTGATTATGTGTTCAGTAAATAGCATCCAGACTAAAAAGACCTTGTTGTGAAATCAAGCAACATTAACTCATTAAGTCAATAATTCATGGATTCTTTTATCTAAAGTGGCAACATCACACCATCAATTCACAAAACAGCCACTTCTCCGAAGTGTATGTGATGATAATAATGGATTTTCTAACAATACACTCTCAGAGCAAGGTCACTGCGCACAGATGCGGTGGACGCCATGATCTGACCTAGGTCAGCAAAACAAGCTTTATTATTGAACCTAATTATGAACTATCAAGATAATGGCCTAGACTAAACTGTTTCCTAGGGGATTATTTAGAAACTAGTCAGCCATTTTAGGTTCAAATCTACTGTACAGCAGTACCTCCAAAAGTGGAGCAATTGGTGCTAGTAGGTACAGCATATGCTAGGTGCAATACGTATCACACATATTAGGCATCCATTTTTAAATATCCCCATAGCTGCCAAAGACAACTCACATGTGCATAGCACATATCCCAATCAAACTGAACTGCATTTTTGATGAGGACAGCTTAGCCAAGTGAAAGCACAAAGAAAAAGGTGGTGTATAAATCAGCATGGGCATCCACTAAAGGGTAACAACCGAAACTTTGCACTTGGCTTTCCTTAGGTCTAGAGATAAATACAATCTAACACAATAATTTTTTAATACAGCTGGATTGTAATACAATGCTAATTGTATTGAGACAAAAGCTGTTTGGGATGTCATTGGCTGCTTTCAAACCAACCACAGTAAGGCTCATGATGTTCATAATATATTTCAAATTTATTCATTAATAGAGCTCATGTAGGAAAAGTATTTCATGCTTCTTATAGCTCCCTGATTAGTTCAAATGAAGGTGTAGGATCAAAGCCACCTAGTGCCATTTTTCTCAGCTGGGGGTATTTTTACTTTTATCCTCCCCCTAAAAAGAGAGAGCATTTTCATTAAGTTCACCTCTCCAGCAAGCAAAGTCATTAAAACATTTTTTTTCCCTTCTGTGTCTCACAGTAATTCTCCCAGGTATATAGAATTGACACATTATTATATATTTCAGCTCATGTAATTATACCCAAGTATCGGAAAGGAATAGTTCCTTGAGATGAGTCCTTGTTGTGTTAGAAGTAAAGCCAACCCCTGAGTATTCCTGGCAGGGGAAGATTGATTCCCTGTATAATTCTCTCAATTATTTAAAATGATCTTGTTTTAATATAAGGTTTTGATTCATATGATAATTAGAGACCTGTTTTAGCAATCTTTATTTTTCTAAGATCAGAGTTCTGCTGCTGTGATAAACTTCTCACCTTTAATCCGGCTTCCAGTCCCAGTGAACCAGTCAACCTGTATGAATTAACATGATGTGATTGACCCTGTACCTTGCCTGTGGGTTTGTAATGAGATCCCACCCATGGGAAAACACGTAAGGAGAAGGGAGGGGGCAGCTCAGCCTGAAACCTTTCCTTTAACTGGTTGGCCTGTGAACCCATATGAACTGGATCTCCCACAGAAGTTATGATTTGAAAGTAACACTTTCAAATCAGACTTGGAAAGGTTCATACAGCTCTAGTGCTAATACACTGGGGCAATTTGCAGAAAATTTTATATTCCTTTACTCCATACGGACAAAAACTGAAGGCTCACAAGCTCTAGGACAAAAGAAGCCTAAGGGAAAAGCAGTTTTTCCACAAAAATCAAGATAAAAGTGATTTAGTCATACACTGATGGAAAGAGTCTTTAGAAAGAAGAGGAGAAAAAGCCTACTTTTGCAGGCACTGCTGAAAAAAATATCTTTAGGAAACTGAGAATTTTTTTCCATTTCATGTCCTGAGCTAGCCAGGCTGCATTTCTTTTGTATTACAAAGAGTTCTATAGCAAAGTTTCTGACTTTTTTTTTTTTTTTTTTCCCAGTATAATACTTAAAGTCTGGAGCAAATTGAGAGTTGTGTTAGCAGTAGCTGTTTAGAAAAACATTCCCAACCATGTGAGTCAGAGGACATTTTAAAAGATCTTTGAAAAATTTATGGAATAATTAATATACTCTTTCTGTTAACATATCAAGAGGAAAGAGCAAAAAACTTTCTGATTAGAATTAGAAGTGCTGGTAGCAACACTGCCACACAAAGTATAGTGTTAAGACAGCAGAACTCTGTATCAGACATACTATGTACTAACAAAGCCACAGAAAAAATACCAAACATTTGTTCTATCTAGTTCCTAAAAGACCCTAAAGCACTATTTTAGAGGAGAATTCAAAAGGAAAACTAAAAATCCGTTCAAGTTAAAAACTCAGATGGAATTGGCAAAAAAAAAAAATATTATCCTGAACACCTGGAATCCCAAGGAACATGTTTGAAAAACCAGCAAAATGTTCAACATTTGAGAACATGAAAGAACAGAGAAACTTAAGGGTGAGGATGGGTAGAAGAGTACAGCTGCACAGGGCTTTACTTTTTCTAGTAAAGAAAAAAAATCGAATCTTTTGAAAAGTTTTGAGGGAACAATCTGTGGAAAAAATACCTAATTAAGGACCAGCTGCCCCTCACCTAGAAATAAATGAAACTATGCCATTTACCACATTAAAGTCCCGGCTCCCAACTTGAAAAATAACCTTCAGCTAAAACCACATTGTTGTGTTTTAATAGTTCAATAAACAGAAGAAGCTGTCCTGTTGTGCTAACAGTCCCGTTTCTTCCTTTGCAACAGCGGTTTAGGCATCTTTCAATTAGATATTGATGAACATTGATGAATTTGGGACTGAAGTCTATCTAGGCCTCCAGCCTATGATATTATTTTTGTACCTACATGGTAGGTACTCATGGATCTCAAGGAAGCAGGGAGATACCAGATAATGTCTATGCAGAGATATAAATATTGTTTTAGGTTTCTAATGATTGGCAGATGCAATTTGAAAGTGAAGCTTCTCTGCAATTCAACCTCCTGGAGTAATCCTGCTAGGAGTCCCACCTCTTACTGTCTTATTTCTATCCCTTCACTCCCCACCTTGCCATGGCAGCACAACCTGCTGTATGGACACACAGCAAACAACACCTGGAAATGAAGACAACAGAAAGCTGGGGAATGGCACAGAAGGGAGCCAAAGGGTTAGTGCTTAATAAAGGTTTGGGGCACAAAAAATGCTTTGTGTCTATAGAAAATAGAATATCCAAGTTCTGCACCCTTGCTCCTGCAAATCATCTCAATACTTCAATTACATTTTTAAGACAAGATGGTGACATGCATTCTTTTGCACTGTGTCTTACTTTCAGCAAGCTGTACACTGCTAGCCTGCCACAAGCTGCAAAGAACATGGCTCTGGCAAAAACATCACAGAAATCAGCAAGAATCTTCCAATTCATTTAATTAGACTTCAGCACACATTTGTAGAGCAACATGAAAACACTAGGTGTGGAAGAATCCTAAATTATTGCATTGCTAACTAACATTTCCAGAATCCTTCTACAATAAGCTTCTAAAATTGAGGCAACTCCAAAAAGCATTTGTAGCAGTAAACTTCTAGTATAAAAGATAGTGGGAAATGTGGAGCAGTCTTGCAAAATTTGTGAGTATTCTAGTCAAAATAATTTTCTCTTTTTTTGTGCTCATGCACAGGGATCTAGTTTGACATGCCCCAACCCCCGCCTTTGGTAAGCAGAATTAGCCTTTTCCGTAAGCTCCTGATACCCATGTGCTGAATCAGGCCAACACATCCCTTCATACATAAGTGCGAGCAACAAAATCAATTGTCTGGAGCATTATCTGATGTAGTCAGCCGGTGGAAGGCACTTTACATTTTGTTTATGCCTATTCCTGTTACTGTTTTAAAATAAAGCATCTCAAAATGGTGTTAGCTTTTCACTATAATACTACTACACTTCTAGATGGCAGATAAAGAAGGAATTGCAGAACAGATATGACTACAAAAATTTAAGAGGTAAAATACTTTAAAACGTTAAAAACCAAGTGTTACTTAATTGAATTTCAAGGTATATAAAATATCTCTCTCTCAGTTTATCTCCATTTCAATATTAAAAGTGGAGGTAAAATGGAAAAGCGTCAGGCCAATCCTTCAGTAACTCTGAAGAGAAGCTTTCTGACAAACTGGATTATACTTCTAATGCGTTCCTCTCACCCTCCTATAGTCCTTATTTGTTCCCCAGATCCCGGGTGAAGAAAACTCTTTTATCTGATTCTGACTGTAGATAAGTATCAGAGTAGTAGAGTTACTAACTACAATGAGAGGATACACAGCTTTTGTGCTAATAAGCACTTCTTTTTAAATGCTAAGGGCAATTAGTCCTTTTGTGTCAACTATTGATTATGCGACTGATGGACAACCCCC
>NW_008620626.1:0-2746 GCF_000691845.1 Merops nubicus | reverse complement strand
GCATCTAAAAGAATTTCAATTATTTTATGTCCTTTCCCTTCGGAGGGGGTGGGAGGTGGCGGGTGTTAACAGAAGGCGTCTGTAACTGGTGTGGGGGAGTGGGAAAGGTCCTGACCCCAAACCATGGCAGATTTTTTGGCAGGCTTGTTCTTACTGATAATATAAAAAAAGGGTGCAAGAACTATGAGCCAGGAAGAAGGGGTATTTTCTTGATTGTTAAGCCTCTTTCCAGGGCTGTGAAGGAACAGAGAAGCAACTCACCCTTCTAACAAGCTACTTCACTTAACACGCTGAGCTCTTCTGATGAAGTTTACTATTTCTTCAAGCAATTACTAATCTAGCTGTGAGCAAACTTACTTTGGCTTAACTTGGAACAAAAAGCCCTGATACAAGCAGGGCTGGCTGCTGATGCACGCTTGAGAAGGAATAGAAGCACAGCAGCTTGCATATTCCTCAAACCTGTTAGTAGCCCAGAGTTCCTGTGCAAGCAAGACCAGGCTGGTCAGCATGAACTGAGGATGTCTGTCAGTGTTGGTGTTCCCAGCAGGCCTGGAGGAGGGTCAAGGCTGCGTGCAGCACCCAGAGAGGCCGGGCAGCAGCCAGGTGCTGTAAAGTCATCTCTCCTGAAATGCCGTCAGACTCAGAGACTTGTGTGCTGCCTTTCCTTGTTGCAAACCTTGTATGGAATCCTTGTCATCAGTGCAGGATGGGGGATGATGTAAGAGAGAGCAGCCTGTGGAAAAGGAACTGTGGGTACTGGTGGGTGAAAAGCTGGAGATGAGCCAACAATGCGTGCTTGCTGCCCACAAGTCAAATCACATACTGGGCAGTATCAAAAGCGGCGTGGCCAGCAGATGGAGAGAGGTGATTCTGCCCCTCTGCTCTGCTCTGGTGAGACCTCACCTGGAGTAGGGTCCAGCTCGGGAGCCCTCAGCACAGGAAATACATGGATATGTTAGAAAGGGTCCAGAGGAGGGCCACAAAAATGATCAGAGGGCTGGAGCACCAGCTGAGAGAGCTGGGCTTGTTCAGCCTGGAGAAGTGGAGGCTCCAGGGAGACCTTATGCTGGCCCTTCCAGTGCCTGAAGGGGGCCTACAGGAAAGCTGGGCAAGGACTGGTTACAAGGGCACTTAGCAACAGGACAAGGGGCAATGGTTTTAAACTCGAGCAGGGTAGATTTAGATTAGACGTTAGCAGGAAGTTCTTTACTATGAGGGTGGTGAAACACTGGAACAGGCTGCCCAGAGGGGTGGTGGAGGCCCCATCCCTGGAGACATTGACGGTCAGACTTGATGGGCCTCTGAGCAATCTGATGTAGTTACGGATGTCCCTGCTTACTGCAGGGGGTTTGACTAGATGACCTTTTGAGGCCCCTTCCAATTCAAAGCATTCCATGATATTATGATTCACAGCCTGGGCAGTGAATTAAAGCCTTTAGCCTTTCTTTGCTGTTACAAAGAGATTGGAATTAGGTCAAATACATAACATGTACAACTTGAACTACATCTACCCTGTACTCATTATCATTCCCCAGCTTTCAGGGATGTGGGCAAAATGGAAAAGCATTAAAGTCAGCATTCCTGACATGCTCTGGCCTAGGCTTGATTTGGATGATAGCAGATCTAAATGCCTGTTCTCTTCTTGAGACACATCAATGGATCTCATCACTGCCTGTACAAAACTGCTGTAGCTAGTAGCTTTGACAGCTCCTTCGTGTCTTTGAAGTTCATGCCACCTTCTGCCTGGACAAAGGACTGAAGGCAGGAAGCAGCTGTCTCTGCTGAGATATAGAGGTGTAGCTGCTCATGCCCTCTACCACTTCTGCTACATGGCTGGTTTTTTTGGTTGATAGGAATGCAGGAATATGAAAGGTGCAGAGCTTCAGAATTAACACGATCTGAAGAAGCTCAAGAGAATTCCTGTAGGAAATACATTCTTGGCTAGAGAAGCGGCTTACTGGCAGAGCTATAAAAAATGTAAAAATAAGGAAGTGTGCTTCTTCCATCTGCCAAATTTGGGATGACTTACTGGATACTGATCTAGAAATGTATCAGCACCAGAAAACGTGTGGCTTTACATATGATCTCTGAAAACTTCCAAGTGTAATGCTGCAGGTGGCACAGAAGAGCTACAGATGGGGTAGCAGGGACGTGGGTGCAGGTTTTGCTGCTGTCTGCTCATGCAGCTCAAGGAGCAGCTGCCAGACGAGGACTAGAGCGTGCTTCTGAGGCAGGGAGGAGGTAAAGCTGGGGTGCTCCACCGGCAGCTTTGCTGTTTTGAAATGTGATGTCTTTTGACGTGAATTCTGCCCTTCTTCCCCGTGGAAGCGTCCCTTCTTTTGCTTAAGGGCTTTGATGTCCAGTGAGATGGTTATCAAGGGCAATAATGAAGAAATGCCACCTCCAGGCAAATCACTTCTACATTGGTGCTGTGGTGAGAAAGAGATCATAGGACCACTTAGGTCTTACCTAGCCTGAAAAAGGGTGGACCAACACATCAGAGCAGCAGGGTTAGAGCTCTTTTCTACTCGCGTTTATGAAAGAATAGGAAACTTCTACTAGTTTGTCTCGCTTTACAAGAGATACGAGTACGGGCTCTGAGGGACATATAGAAGTATGTACTTCAGCCTACACTTACAAACCTGTTCGGGGAAACGAGGAGCTGTGAAAGGCCTTGAATTCTGACCCTCATTTTGCTTCTGTCAACCGCCTGGTGCCCCCCGCGAGGCTGCCCGTAGCGGGGGAG
>NW_008620625.1:0-8931 GCF_000691845.1 Merops nubicus | reverse complement strand
ACCCGAGAGACACCGGCTGGCCTGGCCCTGCACAGGGCTGCACGGCACCTCTGAACCTCTCAGCCCAACCAAAGCCCTCCAGCATCGCGCTCTCCTTAGGAGCGCACTGCTCAGGGCAAGGCAGAAGAACGGGCTTAGAGTCAAGGTCGTCACAAATGACATCAAAAAGTTATTTTTAATAACTATTTTTGGACAAGAAAATTTGTTTAGAAAATACATGAACTGCTCTAGTCCTCCCTTCACTTATTTCCTAGAAGAATTTCAACCGCACAAAAACAATCTACATATTTTTGCAAACTGCATTGCTTTGTACTTTCTAAACATCTAAGTAAAAGAACCCAAGAGTCAGTTTTGTTTTCTACTTCCTGATACTGCTAGCGAAGGCAACTACCTGTTTTTAAAAAAAGAGATCAAATAACTAAATAATAACTTTGGTAGCATTATGATAGCCAAATATGCAGGCTTAAAGCTTTAGTATTCTCCAGAGCAGAAGAGCAACTGTTCACGCTTGAGGTTTTAACTAATACCTTATAACAGAAGTGTGGAGATTAAAGGCTTATCCTTTCAAAAATGATCACTTAATTAAATACCTAGAGAAACTAATTCACCAAAATCTTAGGCTATGCATATCAAGTTCAGCAGCAGTATAGAATCTGCACCAACCCTTTTTTTTCTCTATGTAAGACTAACAGAGAAAACAGGATGAAGTTTTTAGAAAACCTAAACAGGCAAACCCTTTCTTCACACAAATTTTAGCCATTTCCACAAGCTTTACTCGTGCTTTTATGGGAAAGCTGGCCTCATTTCATCACTGCCCTTCAACTGCAAAAGCAACTAGAATGTTAGCACGCATGTTCAAAAACTTGAAGCCACTTCTAATTGTTCTTTAAGTGCGAAGAGACCAGCATGTTTATTATAGGCAAAGGAAAAAGCTGTAGAAAGAAATGCTGCTGTTCTTTAAAAGCAGCCATGACCACACTGCTTCTGAATTTCATCCTGCCTGACCTAGACAATGGCTTTTCAGCTGCTACTGCCCAAAGGCATCAACAACAAAGCTGCTTTAACCATCTCAGAGCTTGCTTTTTCTCCCTTTTTTTTCTCCCAATACCAGTTCTATCAGATGCAAAGACTGTCTTATTATTTGTGGCCAAGCTGCATCAATTAAAGAACCTACATTCTTCAAGTTTTTCGAAAGTATCAAGTACAAAAGAGCAGCAGACTTCACACTTACAGCGTTCCCCTCAATTACAGTTTTTTTTGGGCAAAGGTGAGTGCATTTTTCACATTTTCTATTGAGAAGTTCTTTCCATTGATAGCCATGCTTAATTCAATATTGTATATAGTTCCTTTTGCAGACAGCAGAAAAGCTTGAAATATGTCATATGCCTTCCTCTGCCACATGGCAGCTTCCATTCACTCATACTACTGAAGAAAGACTTTCTTCGCTAGAAAGAAACCAACTTTCAGTTTTCAAACCCAGGCTCTATAGGAAGCTTTACATAGCATAGCATATCATATCATATCATATCATATCATATCATATCATCTTTAAAGTTAGTTCTTGTGAAAGCTTTGGTGTAAGGCAGCTTGAGATGATGCTGCTGAACAGGCAAGGAGGCCAACCTGGCTTCCCAGATGCTTTGGCAGAAGGAGGAGCCATGCCACAAAATGGATAACTGAGCTCTCTGGGTTTATGAAAACCTCAAGCCATTTACAGAAGGTGAATGATATGTGATCACAGACAATCCTTTTATTGACAAAGTGAAGAACAAAATCTTACCTTCTGCTTTGATCAGGGAAATTAGTGACCATGTCCCTTGCAAGGACAAGTTGTAAAAACTGCTTATGGTACTTTTGAAATAAATTATTAAATGGGCCTATATGAGCAATAGAAACTGAACAGAGAAGGTATCTCTGGAATTAATCTCCCAAAGCTGAAATCTGCAAGTTACCAAGTACAGCAAATTCTGTTCAAATTGGGCGCCAAACCCCTTTCCCATCCATCACATCCCTGGATACCTTTTGCTTGCACTCAGTTGGAAGCCAAGACAAAGTGCCTGACCCTCTGAATTAAAGAATGTAACAACCAAAGAGTTGTCTCTCCTTTCCAATGCAGACAGGCACCACTTATTAAAACAACGGGATGAAAATCTGTCACCAGCTCCAACAGCAACAACCTTTCTGAGGACTAAAACTTCCAAGAAAGCAAGTAAAGCCAAAAGGATTTTCCTTCAAAATCCAATTTCTTGAGGTCTTCAAGAACTTGGAAACTTAACAAAGTGCATATAATGAAGAAAATAATCCCATATCCATATTGAAATTGGAATTTCCTACACATTTTACCTCCTTTTTTCATTCTGTGGGTATTCACAGCTATTTGGATTGGGCTAAATAGTACTTGCTAAGTGCCACCCCACAATCACGAATCTCAGATTCAATATGTGTTTGAAAAAGAAAATATCACTCTGCCTCTTCCTTAGATCTTGGGAATTGCAGAAAAATCATATCAGCTTTTATCATAAACCTCGGAACGTGAAAAGGAGAAACACCCTGTAAGAGTTATGAAGCTGACGCTCCTAAGTCCAGAGAGACAACACACTCCTGCTCTACGTGATGCTACAGCCACACTGACTGGCAGAAAAGGAAAGACAGGGTTTCCAAAACGTGGCAAGACATAGGTTGTAACAGGCTGAGAGAAAAGGCAGTAAGTGCAGCCAGATTCTTCACAAAACTCTCTTATACTTTCAGTGTACACCAAATTAAAACCAGGACTATGCGACAGTTTAAAGGAAAAAATCCAACATCCAGCCTAAGCATCTGTCCAAAAACCAGCCAGCTTGTCCACGATTAATGCCAAGTTATTCTCCCATCCTCCAGCATCCCTGCTCACGGCTACGTGGGCACCCAGCTGGCTGCTCACAAGAATTTCACTCCAGAGCTGTATCAGGCACTTGGGTTATCTCCCTCCGAGTCGGTGGGACTTTTCTCCATACAACTGAAGGGATTAAAGCAGCTCTGCAGAGAAAGACCTGGAAGTCCTGGTGGACAAGTTCACCATGAGCCAGCAATGTGCCCTCATGGTCAAGAACACCAATGGTGTCCTGGGGTGCATGAAGGAAAGTGTGGCCAGCACGTCAAGGGAGATTCACCTCCTCCTCTACTCTGCCCTAGGGAGGCTACATCAGGAGCACTGGGTCCAGTTCTGGGCTCCCCAGTTCAAGCATGACAAGGAACTACTCCACAGAGTCCAGCAGAGACTACAAAGATACTGAAAGACTGGAGCATCTCTCTGTTGAGGAAAGGCTGAGAGCCTTGGGGCTGTTCAGCCTGGAGAAGAGAAGACTGAGAGGGGATCTTCTCAATGCTTCTCAAGATCTAAAGGGTGAGGGTCCAGAGAATGGGGACAGACCCCTTTCAGTGATACCCAGTGATAGGACAAGGGGCAATGGCCACAAACTAGAACCCAGGAGGTTCCATCTGAACAAGAGGAAAAAATTCTTTCCTGGGAGGTTGACACAGCCCCGGGACAGGCTGCCCAGAGAGACTGTGGAGTTTCCTTCTCTGGAGAGATTCCAAACCTGCCTGGACGCCATCACGGCCTACCTGCTCTGGGTGACCCTGCTATAGCAGGGAGTTGGACTAGATGATCTCCAGAGGTCCCTTCCAACCCCTACCGTGCTGGGATTCTACATGTGTTCAGACAGTTTCCTGTAAAGCTAGCAACCAATTTCCTGATCTTGTCTTTTAAGTAAAGGGTAAACTAGGCTCCTATTCAGTCTCGAAAACTTGACAGAATAGAAGAAGTCTACCTGCTTTTTCTAGGTACAGTACATCTTGTAGGAACACATCTAACGGGCTTCATCCTTGTGCAAAAAAGAATCTTAATTAGTACCACACGGAAATTCATAAGCAAAACAAACGACTAGACAGAAATTTCTTACAGACATTAAGTAACAGCTTTCTCTGTTGACTGAGAAGAAGAACAGCTGGAAGGTCTGCTTGGAAAAAGATCTTGAACAATGAGGAAACCCAGAGGGTGCATCCCTGGGTGCTGCAGGGTCACACCACCATTGTTGTGTCCCTTGGTCAGCCTGTCTCATCTGCCTGGGTGAAGGAAGAGATAAAACAGAACGGAAGGATGGAAGGACAAAGGGAAGAAAAACTGCTTTTAAACAAAGAAATCAAACACAAATGACTACAAGCCTCATCCTCTGGACAGCTTGACTTTAATAGAAATGGGTAGATTGGAGATGCTCAATAAAAAAAAAAACCTTCAGAGAAGTTAAATTTTTTGTATGCTAAAGTCTTTGAAGATGGACCTATTGAAATTACTGGTGTTGGGTGCTTGAAATCTCTCCACCTCTCAAAATTTGAAAAAACTTGGTCGCAACAGACCACATGTGAGAGAGCAGAGCTTGGTCCCCTACTGCTGCAGCTGAGATTGCAGAAATGGAAAATCACGGAGACTGTCAGGGCCATTTCTGTCTTCTACCCACTGCTTCCTTGATTTTTTTCTTGTCTAATATTAGATACTCAAAGCAAAACTTTTCTACCAGCAATCTTGAAACCTCCAGCACAATTTCTCAGGGTATACTAGTAAGTTGTTTTAACAGGCACTTTCATCTTTTTCCCCCAGTTTCATGATTGCATCCTGAGCCCATAACTTCCCACTACCACTCTACACCACTCCCTGTTGAGTGTACACTCATTAAATATCATTAGACAAATCATGTAATGAACACCTCCCATCACAAGTTCAGTCCATGCCTCATCAAACTGAAAGCATGAATTTTTTTAATAAACTCTTTTCACATGACCAGCTCCCAGTCACCTAATCATTACTGCCATCTTTTAAACTCCATCTGTTTCACTCGCATCCTGAATACTTCCCATGTAGTCCCACCAAAACCCTACAAAGAAGGATTATCTCTGCCATAAGTCTTTCCTTCTTTTTTAAGGGTTCAGTCCAAAACCTAGAGGAATGACTACAAACATTTCTTTTCATTTCAGGGGACTTTAAATCATTTTACTGCTTATAAGGAGTGTGTATTTAAAATATCTTAAGATCTTAAATAAATGGAAAAAATATTTTTCCATATGTATGGTTAGAAAAACAGGCTCACGCTACACAGAACAGAATACACCTTTGAAACTGGTCAGGTTTCAAGACTAGTAATAGTGCAGTGTGTGTGTGTGGTCTGGCTTTCAGCCCCCCTCCTCCTTGCTGGCTCTACATGGCCTCCTACTCTCTCCTAAAGAGCCTGCAACCACCTTCTCCCAGTGGACACAAGCTGTCCCCAGCACTCAGAGAAGCCCCTGCTGACTAATTTCTCCATTATTTTACTAGGACATTAATTTCCTTCAGGGAAAAGTAAGGAATATCAAGCCTTGCCATCTTATTCACAACTCCATCCTGAAGTACCGACCAATTTTCATTAAATTCTACTTGAAGAAGAAAAAAGGTTTTGTGACAACTTGCAAAATATAACTTCATGATACATACATCTATATATATAGTTTCTTTACACAGAGATTTTCTGAGTATAAGAATTCTTCTGCAAAACATTGCCATCCCCAAATAAGTCTTCTGGAAGACTGTGAAGGACCTGTGCCCAGCTCAAACTTCAGAAGGATGATCTCTGTCCTCGCAGTGTCAAACACAGCCTCAAGCGTATCATACTGTGACATCTGCTTGAAAAAATTACACACTGGCATCATATCTTCGCTTCTTCAGCATTATTTGATTCAGGAAATGCACAATACCAGGTTGATAACTACATTAGCTGATTTCTGGGTATGGCTCAAAATATTGCCCCATGTGCAGGTATACACAGCTCTCAGCGATTTGCAGTTTGGCCAGTTCAATACCACCACTCCCTCCTTAAGAAGCTGAAGGAGGTTTAAGTGGAACACCCAGCCTTCTGTTCTGTAAGTGAGACTCCATGTAGGATGCCTTTGTGATTTTCTCCAGGATTCATTCCTAAGACTGGTCTGACGAGGCTTGTGACTTCTCACCCACGGGGAACTGCACAGAGCAAAGTGTCTCCCAGGGTCTACCTGGGGGTGCCCACGCTGAGGGCCATGTTCTTGCAGGTTTATATAGCCACCTACAGGTACGTTTTTACATATTTTTTTACATAATTTCACATATCACACAATTTTTGTCCTTATTTTGTTCTCATCCCTCAAACTATGTGAGCAAACAGATTTTTGGAAATTGGAAAATCTGTAGATTTGTACATATGTTGATGAAGAAACCATATCAGTTTATTGCTGAAACCTCCACCCATCCTTTTAGCCCTCAGTCCCTCATTTCCACTCATTATATTGCATTTTATCTTAAATATAGTCTAAATAAACTACAAGGCTTTACAACGCATCAATATGCCTTCAGACAAATCAACATTACAGCAACAATAAATTAAATTATACCATCAGGACAACAATCACACAACAACGCCACAACACATTCAGGCACTCATGCCCCACACAGTTTTTGCTAAGCCTCCACACAGGGAGCAGCCTGGCAGGCTGCAAAGCTGACGTGCCACCCAAATAATCTTCTCTGCTGCAGGTTGAGGTTAGTGTGGCGGGAACCAGCTTGGCAGATGCCACGTTCAGTCACAGCAAGCTTCTGCTGCAAAGGCCAGGAGGTGGGGCACAAGCCATCCATCAAACTATGCTAAGGGAGACAGAAAAATCTAGTGCTGAAACTGGGGCACATAGATTGCAAGTATAAATTTGGTTACTGAAACACTGCTTGGGAGGAAGCACTAGAGATGATCTAGACCAAACCCTCACTTAAGTAGTACTCAGGATCTCCTGTCTTGAGTTTATTGACATTTAGGCCATTATGAGTGAGCATCCCAAAACACACAGAGGACATTGCTGGCTGCAGTCTCTGAGTCAGATGTGTGAGGCAGCATCCTGGAGCTTGTCGCATGGCTGCCCTCACCAGTGCCATCCCATCCAAGCACTATGGACTGACAGCTGTACTGACAAAAAGCAGGTATCCCCCTCCCCTTTTTACTGAGAACTCTCCAGCATCATCTTTGAAGCCAAGCCCTGCAGTAAAACCCACCAGACCTTTACAAAGTCAGCTCAGAACTGTGCTGTTTATTCAAGCTTCAGAATCAGAGATTCAGTCGCTCCCTCTTTGAACAAGGAGTGCTCACCAGGGCACTGGCTCTGGAAATACATTCAGACCAAGACATACAAGACAGATAAGCAAAGTATGAATCTTGAAGACTCCAGTCTCAACGTAACCAGTAGGTTTGGTGAGCTGGCTGGACTGCACTTTATTTTGATTTAAGATGCTCCTTTTCCTTCTTGGAAGTACTAATTAACAGGCAACCTCTGTACAAAGTGCATTGTTAATTGTTTTTCAAAGCAAGAGGTTAGAGTAGGGAATCCTCACTTACAGCAAGAACAGCAGAATTAACCCAGAGGATAAGCACAATGTTTTAATTCCTTTTTTTCACGATTGCACTTTACCACTTGTCTCTGCAAAGACGTGATGGGCAAACTGGAAACGTGTCTGGAGAGCCACACAGCTCCCTCCACAAGGCAAAGGCACCGGCCCTTTGAGCTACAGGAAAGTGTGACAGACATACAACCAGTTCAGTTTCATGCTCATCCACAGATATGGACTTCCCAACCCTCCAGCATGAGCTCCCTGTTCTAATTCTAGAAGATGTCCAGGGAAAAGACCTGCATGACTTCCTCTAGCACAGCTGTGAAGAAGCTAATGGGCTCCCTGAATCTCCTCCTGTTTTTTTTCTTCAAGTAATCAGAGATTGGCCTTTTCATGTGCTCACAACTGTCCTCACTCAGTCAGGGACCAGAAAACTTGAAATGTTCAACTGTGGGAATGTAATTTTGGCTGCAACATGAGGATAAGTGTAAAGAAAAAAGGAAACCCATGGGGACTGTACCCTTATGGCTCTGATGGGACCTGAAACCACCCTCAAAGGGGCAGGAGAAAATTACAATAATGAGAGGGGACACTGTAGAAAAATCCAGCAGCTTTGCTGATTGCTTTTTGGGTGAAAGCCATTTAATATTTGGACATCTTTCTCACCATGAGAATCTCTTGAAAGAGCCACTGTGATTTCAAAGAAGCCCTAACAGAGGAGCGGTTCAACATTTCCATTCCTCCTACACCACAAATGAAATCCCAAAGCAACAGAATAAAAGGACAAGCTCGGCTGCAGGCACCACCCAGGAGTCACCCTACGGTCTGAATCACGTTTGATCTCCCAGTCCACAGCAGCAAGGTCTCTCACAGGCTTCAGATGCATAATACATAATATACTGGAATAGGGCTTTCTTTTCACATGCAAACTTTCATTTTGCTTGTAAATCTCCAGCCCCAAAATTTGCTTTGTAAATACTTTTACCTGCTACCTTACAGTAAGGAATGTAAGT
The DNA here is from genome assembly GCF_000691845.1 of Merops nubicus. Lineage (NCBI taxonomy): Eukaryota > Metazoa > Chordata > Aves > Coraciiformes > Meropidae > Merops > Merops nubicus. The sequence continues at coordinate 504 of NW_008620625.1, read as the reverse complement.
AGACAGGCAAGAGTAAGATGTATTTCATCTTTTAACCACTCAAATAACAAATATATCCCCCAAAATCCTTCCCTTCATAGCTTAATGGTAATATGCATCAATTTGAAGTAATTTACTTTTGTTTTCTCTCTCCTAACATTTTAACGGCATAAAAGTACTTGTTGCACAGCTCTGAATAATTACCTAAATAGCCATCCAGCAGTTCCCCACTGTCTTCAGTGGGCTTTGCAAAACCCCAGCCCGTATCATCTTGATCCGAACTACCTTGGCAAAACCCGGTGCCCTGAAAGCTTCAGCTTCTGGTGCTGGGACATCGGGACCGTGCTATCACAGGGACAGTTCCCGGTGTCATCGCCGCAAGTTTTTGCCGTCTACTCTTCGGCACGCTCGTTACAACTCCCTCCTCGGGAACGTTCAGAGCTCTGCCGTTTAAGAAACCCCAGGGTCGCCGTCGCTCTGCGTCCCCCCAGGGCTGCATGCCTGCTCCCAGCCCTGCCGGGGCTC
>NW_008620624.1:0-1729 GCF_000691845.1 Merops nubicus | reverse complement strand
AAAGGATTCTATGATTCTATGTTGCCAACAACTGACAGAAGCCCAAAGCTGGGTTCCAAAACAATGGCATTTAGAAGCAGTCTCATCATCTTGAGCTGGCTCCTGCCACCAGCTGAACGCATTGACCAGAGATTTTCTACAGGGCACGCACCCACACTCCCTCCTGTGGGGGTTTCTAGTGTTTAAGAAGATCTTAGCTCATCCATTGCAGGTGCTTCAGGCTGGTGCACCCACATGCCTTCCTCATCTAACAAGCTTTCACAAAACTTGTAGGAATTTAACTGTCCTTGAGAGCTCTGTCCCCAAAGAAACAGACTCAACAGATAAACAGTTGCAGAAAAAACACTTCTGCTGACAAAACCAGGCTAAGTACACCAGTAGGTTTTTACTTGCATCTTCTTTAATGTACGCAAGCTTTTCACTGCCCCAATGTGAAACATTTAAGGACTAGAAATCCATAGAGGGAAGTGAGTTTTATCCATTCAGTGTCTTCCAAAAAAGCTATTGCAAGAGTAGTTGTCCCTGCAGAGGGTGTACAATACTCAAAGGTACTGCACATGTCAAAAGAATGTAACAAAGGAAGTATCTTCAACTTTGCCTATGAACCCTAGAAGAATCTAACTAAAAGCAATTACAAAGAGTATCAGTGAAAAAAATACAATACTTTTATTTTTTTAAAACATTTTAATTAACACAGAATCCTTTCCCAGAAAAATTAAAGAGATTTCTTCTGCTTATGGATTACTCAATCATAGCAACAAGGCATTTGGTGCTGCTCACTGACTGGGGCATTAATTTTCTCGCCACTTCCTGTATTGGTCTTCTTAAAGGTTGGGACAGCACTCCTTTCCCACCAAGGTGTGTCTAATGCTTCCTTTGCATGTGATGCCATCATCACCACTGCATCATGTTTTCTTGTTACAAGTACTGGAACTGTGAGATACTTATGAGATGATATTTATGAATGGCTTTACACCCGACCGTGAAGCTGCAGAGACAGGTATAGGCTCCTAAATGGGCATGATTAGCAACCTTTGCTACTTCAGAGAGGTAGCTCGTCATTAATGGCGTGATGAAAGCCAACACAGTATCTGCCTTTTGATATCACATCTTCAGTGTCACATTCTCTTGTAGAGTATGATCATTACTGCACCTCAATTCAGAATTAGACATATTTTAAATGTTTGTCTTTACATGGCTGCTCAGAGTTCACCCTCCAAATCCTGAAGAATAAAAGGTGGGTGTTTTTAGAACACAGGGCCAGTCTGGTTTCAGTGGTGCCCAGTGATAGGACAAGAGGCAACAGGCACAAACTAGAACACAGCAAGTTCCACCTCAACATGTGGAAAAACTTTACATTGAGAGCCATGTAACAGGCAGCCCAGGAAGGTTCTGAGTCTCCTCTGGAAACTTTCAAAACCAGCCGGGACACACTCGTGTGCAAACTGCTGTAGGTAAACCTGCTTTAGCAGGTGGATTGGACTAGATGACCCCCAGAGGCCCCTTCCAACCCGTACCATGATGTGGTATATCTGAACTACTATCCTTATCCATGTTCTTAGATATCCTGAGAACACTGTGCCTTTTGGTCCCCTATTTACACCCGGAATGCTGCTTCCCAGCTTTCACCCTCATCGCTTTCCTCTTTTCCCAGCCCTATTCTCGTGACGTTCCCGGCTCCCGTCCCCTCGCAGCCCTCACGCCCCGCTCCAATCGCACCGGGGTGAAG
>NW_008620623.1:0-4564 GCF_000691845.1 Merops nubicus | reverse complement strand
TCTGCCTTCTAACCGGGACACCTGCTTTCTACCCTTCTTGCTGCCTTCACCAGTTCCAGAGCGAGAACACGTTTTAAAAATATTCTGGAATATAAAGACTAGAATAACGTTAATAGCTGTGGATTTAAAAGAGAAGTGAATTATTGAAAGTATTTTCCTCAAATAATGAGATAGCCAACATATATGTTTTAGCATTTTAGAACAAAGGTTGTAAACCCCAAATTACTCAAGCTGAGGAAGTGGATGCTCTGTGCACAGAGTCAAGTTCTTGCTGCTATCAGTCTCAGGCTTGAGTTCCAACATCACTTTCACAGAGCTTAATGGGGTGAACTCACACCGTGGCTGCTCCCTTAAAACAGGAGAGATGAAGTGTTTCTCTCCATTAGCTGTGTACTTCACAAAACTTTTAAGAAGTATAGCCTGTCTACTTTGGTGAAAATCAGCCAAGAGGTTGGAAAGTTCTTCAGGACTGAGAAGATGAGCCTGTACCATTAGGTCTTAGGGAGCTGTACTACAAATAGGCAAGAAGCTCTACCTTCCACAAGTTCATATAAAGAACTGCATGAGTTACTTACAAAAGGGAGAAAAAGAAGGAAAAATGCTAGGTTCAGATAATAGCTCCCTGGAGTGTAGGTGGTTAAGGACATCGATGAGGACAGGTGTTGATCTGCTTCTCTTCTCCAGCCCTTTCTTCTCTCAAAGAAAAGGGTAATACCCATACTTCTTTAAGTGTAAGTATTATGCTTGTCTGAAAGACCTGCTTTTTCAGGTCCAGAAATACTCCAAAAGGAACATAGCTGTGTTGTCTGCAGGAGGCAGTGCAAGGAGGTTTCTGTTTTCTTGTCCTCTGTGACTGCATGGTAGCCTCAACGACACTTCTTGATGACAACAGCATTTTGACTTCAAGACAGTTCATCTCATGGCAGGATTTTTATTCTTGCTCTGTTTTTTTAAACACATACAATATTTCAATGGCTTCCTAAATATTCAAGCATTTAAGAAACCTGGATTTCATTTTAATTAAGTTTACTTGGCTTCAAACGGGCTGCACAAGACTGCATTACAAGTAGAGACAAGCTCCCAATGTTCAGTTTTTCTGATGCAGAACATAGGTCACACTTACACCATGCTTACACCTCATGAAGAAGCCAGTCACTTATAAGGGTGTCCTTTTCTCTTCTGGGCAAACGACCAATATCCCCAGAGCAGCAACAGCAAACACCATACTGCCACTATTGTGGCTGGGTGACACTCACCCTTCTGTGCATGACCAAAGGCAGACTAGAGTACATAATGTCCCACTCATTTCAATGGGATGGCTTGTGAAGTGGGGACGACCAGAACCTTTCCATCTTGTGCCAGCTGTCTCACAAGTTCTTGCCACCTAAAGATCAAAAGCAGAGGGACCATACTTACCCTAGTACTTCTTTCAGAAAGAGCCAATATTTCTGGTGCCTTCCAGATAAAACAGGGATTAGGAGCCTTACACACCCTGTAGACAGACTGGAAAGCCTAACAACCCATGATGTTACATTTTAATCCACTCTACCCAGCACAATACTACCTAGCTAATGAGCTGCGGAAAAGACTGCTCAGTCTTCTCCCCACACATGACAACTAAAAGGACATATTTGATGCCCAGGAAGTAAAACCAGGCTGCCCAAAGGGCATGAAAGACCAGAAACTGATACCACCTGATAAAAAGCTTAATTGTTGCGCTATCCAGTAAAGCCAAGTATGAGAAAAACTACTATCACTTAAATTACTGAAGGCCATATTACTTTTTTCCACTTCTAGTGATCAGTGCACAATATTTAGCCATTAGTACTTACACTTTGAACAATAGCTTTTAAGAAAAGACACTGGTCCAATGCAATTAAAAATGCTTGTGCATAAACTAAATTTGAGTAAATGCTGGCACTTAAGTCCTATTACCTGATCCTCTGTTCCATTGTCATTGTCGCTCTTGCCATGGGTGACAGCATGCTTGATCTCTTTACACTGTTGTTCTAAGGCCACTAAACCTGTGCAAGTCTTATAGTCTAGTCCTAACGAGGGGTGTTTGTAAAGTTAGATCAACCATTCTTCAGAGTTCACAAATTGCTGGAGAACCTTTGAGAGATTATCTAGCTATCTTGGTTAAAACTTTCAAAACTCTAAGCATACAAACTTCCTATACTATGTTTTGTACTAAGAGAAGCAGATAATCAGCCTATTCATAGAAGCCGTCTCAGGATGTGGTCAAGTTAGTGACACTTGTTCAAACTTGAGCTCTTGAAACTGAGAGGTTAAATGTAATCCCACAAGCTGCCCCACCAAAGCTTTTGTTACATTGCATATGATGACTAGAGTTCAAACCACCTAAGTATTAAAGGTGGGAGAGAAGTGTGGAAAATGTTACAAGAAACTGTTATACAGTTTTTCTTGTAGTAGCTCCTAGGGCTCAACAGAATTGGAGAAAAGCTCTCTCTACATATAATGTGTGGAAAGACTGAAGGGGAATTACCATGTATGGGGTTGTACTGCTTAAAGGAAGCTACTTTGGGAAATACATTAAGAATGCATAAAGAAATCCCTTGGGCGTGAACTCAGGTGTCATAGGCTTCCTCACTCCAAGGACAAGGAATATCAGTGTTAAAGCTTTCACTCTACAAACCTGTAGACATATCCACCTTTTGACATTTGTGCATACACTAGTTCCTGTGCATCAGAGAAGCAAGATGTACCTGGCACTTTCAAGAATAAGTCTTTTACAGGTATGTCACCTTAAAATACTTCCTTCAGCACCGGGCACTGAAAAATTCATATCAACATATGTGCAGTTTTTTCCAAGGCCTGGATGTGTGTTGCATTTTGTCTTCTGGAAGATCAGCCTGACTTTGGCCACATGTAGAACAGACGCAAGAATAAACAAATGAAGCATCTCACTCATCTTTGGAAGAGCCATCATCCCCTGTCCTCTGAAGAGTCTCTCTTGAAATTTGTTGGTAATCTGCCCTAGCCTGGGATGTGATGTCTCCACAAAGCAAAATCATTCCAGTTTTTGCCACACACTCTGCAGAAAAAAACATGAAGCATCAGCATTTTACTGCTACTGTTTTACATTCACAGGGGGAGAACCTGAAGATGCTTCTGTGAACAAGGGACTAGTCACAGGCGAAACTCAATGCAAAGCCTTAGCAGACATATAGGTCTGTGTGCAAGCACTCTTTTCTTCAGCCTAAATGAACACTAAAATGCCTGTATGTGAGGGGATGGTCTGTCTTACCCAGTTATCCTATCTCCACAGTGGCCAGCAGCAGATATTTGTAAGACCAAGTGTTGTGGTTTGAGGCTTGGAATGGGGGCGTGACCTTCCAGCAACTGGGAGGACCCCGGGTGGGGGTGAAACCATTGTATTCCCTCCCCTTCCCACACACACTCTGATAAGAGGCAGGGAGTGGTTTCTAATTTCACTCCTGCCTTGGAGCTCGGAGAGGAAAGTTCTCCTTTCACTCCGTGGGACCCTGGAACCATTTCTGAGGGTTTTGTATATTTTATTGTTTGTATTTTTCCCCTAATCTTTGTATATATTATTTTCCTTACCTCCCTTTTTCGTTTTCTGTTCCTTGTTGAACAATATACTTCATTTTTTTTCCAAAGTGTTTCTCTCGCTCTGGGGGGGGGAGAGGCGAGTACATAGTTCTGTTCCGTGTGGGTCCTGTCCTGAACCCCTTTTTACACGGAACCAGGACACCAACTCAAGTACAGAGCACTCTATCCAAATACTTTCCTGGTCTCTAACAATTTCAGCTCAGGGTCTTCCTGAAGGTAAAGGGACATAATTTATTAACAGACAGTATTACCAGATTGATAGATCGTTGTTACAGTAATTCACCCAGTTGCCCTTGGCAACCATGAAAACTTTTAGCACCTAGAGGATCCTGGAGGAATAAGCTACACAAACTCATTTACAAATTTTGTACAGAATTATTTTTTGTTTAACTGTTTAACTTGGCCTCCCAAGTTTCCTATGTTAAAATATATAGCAAACAATCACCAAAAAAAAAATTTTTTAAAAAAATTAACTGCATCAATACAACCTACAACTGTACAGCTCTGTTTCAAATCCCATTCAAACTTCTCTTTTCCAGGCTGGGGAGGCCTAGGCTGTTCACCAAAATGAATATTAACTCATATGGCTATGATTGTATTCATTACCCTTGCCATATAATCCTACTGTTGCCTTTTTGGGGGTGGGGGAAAAAAAAACCCTGATTTTATACAGTATTCAAGACAGACAACCATGGATTTATATGAGTTATTGATGTTCTTTGTTCCTTTCCTAGCAGGCTCTAACAATCATCTTGGGTTTTTCGTGCTACTGAGCAGTTAAAGAGTTACTTTGGAATTTGGATATGGACTTTAATATACTATTTATAAGCAAAGCTGAGTATCTCCAGACACATCAGTCCCCGATAAGTGGGGAATTGGTGTAGGTACATCAGCGGCAAGAAGCTTGTATGCCGGGTAACACATGAACACATCTGTAACTCTCTTCCCGTGGAGCCCACCGGCTCCTGCC
>NW_008620622.1:0-3785 GCF_000691845.1 Merops nubicus | reverse complement strand
CGTGCAATAAACATACCTACTTTATAAGTAACTTTTCAGGTTATAGAGTCTGTTTCCGTACGTCAGATGGAGGCAGGGAAGAGTCTGTAGATCAGGCCCAGGTCTCCAAGATGGCCATGGCCACGTGTAGCACAGGGAGCAGCAGAGCAGCGTGCGCCCAGGTGCAAGGTCAAAGGAGCAAGAGCCAGAGCAAGAGAGCAAGAGAAAGAGGCGTGCCTTTCTCCCCTTTTTATAGACCTTGGCAGGAAGTCCCGAAGACAGGAAAAACGGGAGTGGGAATAGGACAGGTGTACGCCCCTTTCATTCAGGCTTGTACCTGGTTTAGGTTTCAAATCTCCACCCACCAGGGGCAGCAGGTTTCAAACCATTACAACGTCTCTAACAATGACACCTACACAAACAATGGAAACATAACAGTAAAACACTGAAGCATGAAATGGAAGTCATAGACTTCCAGTTTTCTAGGCAGTACTAACACAGTATGACAGGCCATAATGGATCCCCATGACCAGATCCAAGAAATGCAGGATATCATTCCCATGTGATCCTGTAGACTATCTGTGGACTTTTGAAGGTGAGCAATCCACAGCACTATAATTCACTTTCTAGCAATTCCTTGTAAGCATTGAACAGAAGGCAGAAGCATGTAATATGTGGTTGAGAAATTGCCTTGCTTGCAGAACAGAATCACCTCTCACTCTGACTGACTTGTCACAGCTCACTGCTATCCCCAGCTTTCCTCGATCTGTCAGGAGGAGGCACATACTGTGTTTTCCAGATCTATTGATTCTGACATGCCTGCATTTCCTTAGCAAAATAACTTGCCTGTTTTCTACATAGAAGCCTGGCAATAGAACGTTTACCATCTGGCTCTTAAACAAGCGTCAAAGAGCAAGGCCAAGATATATTGTTCTGCTCAAACATGTCAGTGATCCCTTTATCTTCAGATAGGATTTGGTAAGTTGCCTTTACTAGTAGAACAGCATCTCTGCTGTTTCACTGTCTGCCCTTGAAACAGAGAAGCTGAAAAACCTAAGTCCCTCTTAAGTCCTAAGGACTAACCCTAATTTCATCCTCTTAAGTCAGTCAAAGTAAACAAATATCCTGCCATCTCCAACCACCAAACCAAAAAAAAAAAAAAAACGAAAAAAAAAAGGAAGCAAACACAGATCCTTTCCAGCCTGGAATGTTTTCAGTCAGCTAAAACAGCAATGGCCATGGCAAAATGAAAGGGGATAGAGACTTCAGGGGGCAAGTTTGCAAGACTGACCAGCAGTGGATGAGCAGTTTTTGATTAAATTCCGCAAGATTCAAGAAAAAAACATCACTGTCTATCTCTGAATAGCGTGATGTCCTTTATGGTGTTTAAATGACTTCTTGCATAATTTCCTTTTAAGGAGTTAATGACCAAGAGCAATGGTCCCTTGAGGGCAAGGTTCAAAGAAAACCAGCCAGGAGGTTTATCAGGAGCTGCAGGACAACCCTGCACTCTGCTATAAGCATGCTGCCACTCACATCAATTTCTGTGTGGAAATGCAGCATATTGGAGACTTTCCAAACATTCCTGTATCGTCTTACCTGTGACACTGTTCTTCGAAAAAAATAAGATCTCCACAAAGAATGAGTGGTGTTTATCACAAGCACTCACTCATTTTTCAAAGTACCTGGCATAACCATGGTAGTACATATATGCATCTTATGTTAATCACTCAGAAATGGCATATTTTTTATGGAATCAGGAATTGAAGGGGCTGATTTTCCAAATTCCTTTTCAATGACACAAAAATTGGCTAACAATCTGACCACGTCTGCTCCATCTGCTGCTGATCACAGCTCAACTCAAATCTGCACAGGCAGCTATTTTGTATCAGCATCATAATGTCAGAAAAGAGCACACCAGTGAAAGAAGAGGTCTTGGAATAATGTATAAGGGTTGATATTGAAGCAATTAAAACAATTAAAAGACCAGAGAAAGTGATAGTATTGCTTGTCAAGGTGCATGTGAATTCATATGGCTATGATAATTAAAATTAAGATAATTCATTATTGAGATACAATAAATATTAGAGTCTATTAATGTAATTCAAAGACTGATACCTCAGGCAAAGAAGAGTGAATAACTTCTGAAAGACAGTCCCTGTTAAATAGCACTGCAAGACAGGAAATGAGGATGCTCTTTAATATTACTTCTTTAAAATTATAGGAGCTATCCCCCTGCTATAAAGAACAAAGCATATGATACACTTCACTCAGAAAAATTAAGCACATGCTGAACTAAAATCAGCAAAATTGTGTACTCACAAGTTGTATGGTAAGAAGATCCACAGGGAAAACATCTTAAACATAAGACTACCAGAAATGTCACTTATCCACCAAAATAAACAACAGCCTCTTGCAGAACTGTATGAACAGAGGAGTAGAGTTTAAATTATTTAAGCATTAACTTATTGACTTTTCAACACTTCTATCAAATTTTAATATTCTGAAGCAAGATCTGCTCTGTTTTGACTATACAATTGGCTAGAGGACAGCAGAGGTACTTAGATATCTCAGGAAACAGCACATTTGCATGTACAGCTTGTTAGAACTGAAGACAGCAGCTCAGCAAAACCAAGTCTGAACTATCAGAAGCAGAAATACCCAAAGCTACAAATAAGACAAAAACATGTGGTATTGCAGACTTTGGTACTATTTAGCTTTGTCAGGAAGGGTAAGGATAAACACACTTTTGTTTTCCAAATTGTCACCAACATATCAAAGGGGGGAAGATGAAAGGCTTGGGACTTAACTGGTACCATCAAAAAGAAGAAAGAAACTTTAAATCATGGCTCAGATCCAGAATGGTGTGTTAGTTCTGAAACTGGAAAATGCTGCCTGGAAACTACTTGAAAAAGAGCATACTTTTGAGCTGAAATTCCCTCTGTTTTGTTAGGGAGCTTAAGGAACCAAATGGAACTAGTCTGATTACAACTTCTAAGCTACAAAATAGTTAGAAGAGAGAAATCAGTTTATTTTGGGGACACGCTGTTTTTATTGGAAGCCCACTCTGAAAAAAATTATTCAAGGTCAATTGAGAGGCAGTAGTCTTGAGCCAGAATTTGACTCCCATTTGTTTTCTACATGCATCTTTTGTGACCACCTACATATGAAAGGGTAAACTCTGTGCACTTCTCCCAAAAGGGTACGCTGTATGCACCTCTTCTAAAAGGTGAACACATTTGAACAATATTGAGCTGACAACTCTTCAACACAACAGAAATTTCTCAAAGAGAGGGAAATGTTCAAACCTCATGCTGAGTACATATCCCTCCACATCTATTTCCTGAGAAAAGGAGCCAACTCTAATGCCACAGAACTCAGTTAAAGCAAGAAGGAAAAAAAAAAATTTAAAAAAAAGGAAGAAATACAGACATTCCATCTGGTTTCCCAGCTGTTTCTCTAAAGTCAAATCTCTCCCGGTTGAAAATTACAAAATTGTTGTTGTAGTGCAGCTTTTTCAGAAAAAGGCACACGAATTTTTGACTGATAAGCCTTTTCAACAATGGCAGAAGTCAAGTTTTTTCTTGCACTCATTACATTATTTGTATGTGAGACATTTTCAAAAATTATACAGATTAGAGATGAAATATGACAGAAGAAATTGTAGGAATATGCTATAAACAAAATAATAACATATAAGTTAAAGAATAAAGGAAGCACAGGCCAAAGAGCTGTTTCTTTAAAAATAAATATTTATTTCCTGGAATTTAAATTCTATGAAGAAATTTTAGCTGCCTGAAGTAGGG
>NW_008620621.1:0-8288 GCF_000691845.1 Merops nubicus | reverse complement strand
CCGAACCAGATCTTCACTTATGGTGGGATAATGCGTGCATTGCTGTAAAGATGCTGTCTAGTCATGGCTCCCCAAAACCATTGTTTTTAGAGAATGCAGATGCTGTCTCAATGTCTAAGAGGAACAGCCGAAGACATGGAAAAGCTTATTTACCTCTTCCTTGAAATCCAAGGGTCCTTGTCTACTTGAGCACACTGTTTTTGATAACCGATAACACTGGCTTTCTTTGTTTTGACATTATTTTGGTTTTGTTTTAACACTGTTTTGTTTTTGTTAATTCAGCCTGCAGTTTACCAGTTTTGATATATGTGCTTACTTTTCATACATACTCATTTTGGAGGAATGGCTTGATAATTAGATTTTCTCTTTGCTGTCCTGGTAGCTCAGGACTTGAATTTATTAATTAAATCCTTCTCCTGTCAAAATCTCTTTAGTAATTACTACTGCACATCTTTGAAAAACTTTATGCCTAGGTTGTGTACTCCAGAAAGTAAATTAGGCACCACTTTCCCTAAGGAGAATCATTCCAGTGGGCCTAGAACCTGCTCCTTGTACTTGGTAACAGATATGTTGGTTACAAACTCCCTAGCCCATGGCTTATGTATTCTGCTGTCTTCTGCCTGACATCCCAGAGGTGATGCTAGTGGTTAATGGTTATTGAGACACCTGCTTCATCATTTCAGATCTGAGCTATTTAGAGTTCATCAGCTCTGTCCAAACAGGAGCAGGGCCTTTAGGGATGTCATGGTTTAACCATAGATGGCAACTAAGCAACACCAAGCCACTTGCTCAGTCCTCCACCCATGGGATGGGAGAGAGAACTGGAAGAGCAAAAATGAGAAAACTCATGGCTTAAGATAAAGTCAGTTTAATACGTAAAGGAAAAGCTGTCCTGGAAATCTTACATTACTGCTATCAGGATCCACCTAGCACTTGCCTCCCTTGTGCTAGATGTCCTCCACAGTCTCAGCACAAAAGCCTGTTGTATAGGGAGCCGTACTTACGGTGTTAAATCACCCACATTCGATTTTGCTGTGTCAGTTTGCTGTCAACAGGTTGATACCTGTGAAACTGGAAAAGGACAAGATGCAGTATGGGTGAATACAAGGTCAGGCAGACAGGTCATATTTCTGTAGCTCTGGGACAGTATCACTCAGCAATGCAAGAATTGTTCCTTGGCTATTTCACAAAGAGCACACCAGAAGTGTAGAATGATGGCAACACTGAAGTCGCAATAGCATCTGCAGATAGACCACATCACCCTTCAGGTTTTGGACTATGAGTAATGGGATACTAATTTCAGATTTTGGAAGGCTGTTTTCGGCCACCTTTTCAGAGCTGTTTCCAGGTGTCCATACTGATCCAGAAGCGGGCAGTCATCATTTGGCCACAAGGTACTCATTAAAAATTTTGGGCCATCTCACTGTTCGCAAGCTCTGTTCCTGTAATTGTTCCCGTAGCAAACATGCTCAAGGCCATCCACTAACTGTTCATTGCTTTGGTCATTGCTGTCCTGACATGACTGCTGCTTTTCACAGAAGCAACATCACCAGCCAAGAAGCAAACTGGGACAGAGGTTTTGTTGAGAAATATATAACTATAGCTGTCCTCTGGGTAAGTCCTGAAGACATTGCATCATACTCTGGTAACTTAAAAGCTACTCTGAACAATTCGTGTTCAGCTTTCTTATATACTTGGTGAAACACAGTGATTCACATCTTTCGGGACTTCAGAGTCTCCCTGTAGGCTATGATGCTGACTTGTTCCCATGAAGAGATTTACAGTCAAGACATGAATGTTCTGACCTAGATCCTTACATCTTATGTTTATGATGTTTATAAATGTTAGTGGACATGTTGGGTGTAGGTGTCAAGGTGTTGGCCTCAGGAAACTGCAGGGATGGCCTCTATGAGAGGAGGTCAGGGGCTGCCCTGTGCCAGAAAAGCTGGTTCCAGGTGGCTCCACAATGGATCCACCACAGTATACAACTGAGCCCATCAGCAAAGCTGATGGCACCTCTGTGAAAGCATATTTAAGAAAAGATAAAACATTGCATAGCAGTGTGAGGAGTGAGGAAAAAAATGTGAGAAAGAACGCTGTGAGCACCAGAGTTGGAGAAGAAGGGAAGGTGTGCTCCAGGCATCAGAGCAGATACTTCCCTGCAGCTTGTGGAAGAGACCATGGTGGGGCAGATATTGACATTGCAGCCAGTGGAGAACCCCATGCTGGACCAGATTGTTATTTCGTGAAGGAATTACAGCTTGTGGAGGAGCCCAGACAGAACTGTTGTCCTTTGAGGACCCACAGAGGAGCAGATTTTTTCCTGAAGGACTGCAGCCTGTGGAGAGGACTCACACTGGGAGAGTTCCTGAGGGACTACAGACCAAGGGAAGGACCCATGCTGGAGCAGGGGAGTAGTATAGGGGAAAAGCGTGAGGAGGAAGGAGTGGCAGAGTTGACCTAGTGCGTACTGACCATAATCCCTCACTTCCCAATCCCCTGCTCCCCAGTCCCCCCTGCACCGCTTTGGTGGTGGGGAATAGAGGAGTCAGGAAGGAAGGAGTTAAGCTAACTTTTAGAAAGCTACGTGGGTAAAAGATATTGTTTTAATTTTTTATTTGCTTCTTCTCACCATCCAAATCTATTTTATTGGCAAAAAATTAAATTAAATTTCCCCAGGTTGAATCTTCTTTTCCTGAGATAGTCCTTTACTCAACCTACAAGGTTTTTTCATCTTATTTTTGCTTCCTGTCTTGGTGAAGAGGGGAGTAGAAGTGGATGGGTGTACATTTGGCAGCTGACCAAGGTCAACAGTAAAAAAAAAAAAAAAAAGAATAGCTTTCTCCTGGGTTTTATTTCAGCTTTTTTATGATAAGAAAAGGACCAACTTGGATTTAGCACTTATGCTTAGATAGCCTTAATTTCTGTACCTGCTCTGAAAATGCTCTGCCCATGGCACAGTCTGATGGTGGACACAGGACATTTCGCTATTTCTAGCACACACAATTCTTGATGCCCTATCTGCTATAGGACACTACAGGCCTGCCTTTAATTCAGCTCATGATGAGCTCTCCCAAAGTCATGACTTCCTTTGCCAGGCAATATTTTAATAGCATTTGAGTGAAGAGATTATGCCTGCAGCCTGGAGTGCTTTACAAGAAAAGATGGCATGATATGACAGGGTCCCTGGCCTCTATTTGAAATTATTCTTTGGAAAAAGCATGGGACAAGCCTGCCAGTCCTTGTTGATCTAATCAGCCTCCTCTATTTGGCCAGAGCACTTCTGACAAGCCTTGCATGTGTCTACTTGCTAGCACACTAGTTTTCCATAGTGGCTCAGAGCACATTCAGCAAGCATTGCAATGGAGATTTTGCTGTAAGAGCACAACTGAGCTTCTGTCCTGAATCAGGACTGTGCCACATCCTTCATGGCATCCTTACAGACTCCTTCCAGAGCCATGATCTATTGCACTGTCTTGGGATCTCTGCCCTCTTTATGAGGTGATAATGAAACAGACCTACTGGAGCTCTGCTCCTTTTCGTTGGCTAGCTAAATATTGTCAGAGAGATCCTTCCAGAAGGAAGGGGATTTCATTGTATGTGGGCAAACTAACAGGCTGGGTGTAGGCCAATAAACCAAATAGCATTGATATGCCTTGCCAGAAGAAGGCAGGGGTGTCCCAGCTGGATGGATTTAGCTGCTAATTTTATCTGATTGCTTCTGAACTGTAAACCTAGATGAACTGACAGCTAGGGAAGTTTTTATTGAAACAGTGGTATACCATAGTAAAAGGGTACCAACAGCTGTGTGAATAGAAGTTTTGACATTACTCTCTGAAGAGAAATCTACAGTGTATCTCAAAAGCCTGTTCTATTACTCTTCATCACATTATGGTGATGACAGTTAACAGACTCTGTAGTTCTCCCCAAAGTGAGGACCTCTATCAAGAGTTCTTCCTCCCCACTCCTCTTCCACTTGTCCCTCTCCGCAGACATGTGATAGTCATAGTGTCTTTACTTTTGTCTTACACTTGTGTCTAGTCCATTCGTGGCATATTATCAGTGATGTCCATGTAGTAGGTGAAATTTTCAAAAACCTGATCCTACCTGCACAAATGTCTTAAATAAAACAAGGAAGGTGCTGTGCTCCACCTGAACTGCTGTTGCCTTTGTCTCCTGCCCTGAAGTGATGTAGTGCAGAATGTTCTCTATTGTGCAGGAGGATGCTGTGAAAAGAATAGTAAGCATTGGACACTGAAGAAATTTCACTGCTGCTCACAGAGTGTCTTGAACATGCAGAAACTGATCTCTCTTCTGAGTGTGACTGCCAGAAACCCTGTGGTACTTCAGATGTAGAAAAAGACTGTCACCCGCCACTACTTAGAGAATTTCTTCTTTTGCTGGCAGCACAAAATGTTCCCTTTTTACTTAATTATGAAACTCTCTTGTGTTTATACATAAGCAAAGAATTATAACCTTTTTGACAATGAGCAGCAGGGCTATCCACTCTATATAGATTGTTTTACAGCTCTTCTTTCTTTTTTTTCTTAAATCAAAACCTTATCCATTCCCTCTGTAAACTTCCATTTGAGCCTGACAAGCTAAGGTCATTAATCTTTCTGCTGTGGTCTGGAAAACATCCCTAGACCCATTGCCAGATGTTTTGTACGCTTTCTTATCCAAAATGTGCACCCTGTTTGGTGAATCTAAAATTTTAACCCAGTCATGGGTAGTTTTTTTTTTCACGGTGCTATTATAAACTGCATGTTTTCCAGATCACTTGCAAACTTAAATAGCTTCACTGAATAATGAAATTTACCGATTTGAATTTTCCTGATTAAATTTGTTCATCATCACCACTGCCACTACACAAACACGTACCGGTTTTGTTTTCATAACAGCTTGTGTTTGTGCAGAGAGTAGGAGAGGTAATTAGCTCGTATTGAGGACCAAGACTACTTTTAATGAAGGTACATGTATTTGCTGAGGAGGTGCATGGGAGTAACGCCATAGCCCCCATTTTGAAGACCTTCCAAGCTGTCATTCAGGCGGTAGCTGTGTTAATATATGGAACATGGGAGTCTCCAAGAATTCTGCTTGCCATAAAGTGGATCACAAAAATTCACTTCTTAGATAGCTAAAGTAAAATGTCTATGTTGTTTGTCCGTGGTCTAGAAGTGTGTTCTTCTGGCAACTGAACCCTGATAAATGCTGGTATCATGTGTTAAAAAAAGGAAGGCTCTTTTATTTTTAAACACTTAACTCTTATTTGTGCTGCTTACTACTTTGATTTACTTCCCTGGACGATCAGAACAATGGAAAATATTTTAGAATGGTTTCAGACATACTCAGGTCCTCCATCACAGCACCTCTGTTTGGTTCTGTTTGGTTAATGGCTTTTAGAAAGATGCATGTTCCAAGTAATGTGTAAATGATATATGACATGCTATTCCATCTTTTCGGTTGCTGTAGCAACATCACACTAAACTACGCATTAGTCAGTAGTCCAGGCCAGAAACTGTATTGTTTCTAAAGCATGGTTTACACATTATGAAGACTATTAGAAACAAATGCTAGAACAGATAATTGGCTATATAAGCAGCTCCAGTGGAAGCGTGTGAATGAGAAAGCACTACACTGATTTGGTTTACAACTGAATCTGTGTATTAAGCTCCATACATAAATCTTTCAAATGTCCCTTACCTCTTCTTTGTCCATTCAAGTGCATACACCATTTTAATATGCATGCAATGAGGAAAAAAAGGTGCTTCAAAGGTAGGTAAAAACTAAGAGCTGGAAGTTCTTTGTGATGACTTATGTATCTCTGTCGTGTATCTGTGACACTCAGTCACATCATGTTGCTGTATTTGCCATGGTCTTTTTGTTTCTGTATATAATATGCTGACACAGATTTTAGGAATACGAAGTGGAGAGATTATATCCGAAAAACAGCTACCAGAACATCCTTCCCATGACAACTAATATCAGGTATTAAGGAGCACTAGTTAGGAAATAAAAAATAAAATCTGAATGTTTAAATAAGTTCTAGATAAGGGGTAATGTGTTTTAAATTTTGGTATGAGCAAAAAGGAAACACTTCTTTTATGTAAAGCTGTGAATTTTATTTTAATCTAAGAATTCTTACTACTCCAGATCTTACTATTAAAGAAGAAGAAAACAAAGAATGCAATTTCAGAAAAAGTCTCAAGAATATTAATGCAATGAAAATTATTGTTCACACAG
This sequence comes from Merops nubicus, assembly GCF_000691845.1. Lineage (NCBI taxonomy): Eukaryota > Metazoa > Chordata > Aves > Coraciiformes > Meropidae > Merops > Merops nubicus. The sequence continues at coordinate 2,045 of NW_008620621.1, read as the reverse complement.
TTCCTAGTGTCTACCTCTTTCTCTGCTCATCCTTTTGCTGCCTTTACCTGCCAAGGTCAACAGTGCTGGTCTGCTTTGAGCAGAAAGGAAAAGGGGACACTGCAGCAAAACATCAGTGTGTCAAGTCTTGCACCATGACGAGTGAAAAACTGATGCTGGGGTTACTTGCTCTTCTTCACTAGGAGCGATATGATGCTGATGTTCATAGTTTCTTCATCCCCTTCTTTAGGATACAGTTTGAAACATTTGTATATGTTTGCTAATGTTCTGCACCTTGCAATTTATTAATTATTTTGCCAGTTCACATTATACATCCAGTTTACTCAGTGGGTTTTATGTATTTTGGATATTCTTCATTACCTTCATTTTGCTCAGGTCAGTGTAGGTGTTCTTTAACTGGCCATTGGTGAGCTGTTTGTAGCCCTTGCATTTCTGGTGTCAGCTTGTCCATGTTTATCAGCCCATACCTGAACTCCTCTGTGCTGCATCCCACGTCCTCATTCTCAAGACTTCTGCTGTGAAACCAGGTGTCACAAATCAGGCTTGTATTCCTCTACCCTGTGTCATTATTAAATATATCATTGTATGAAAATAATTATGTTTCTACTGTATATTAAAAATACAGTTATACCATACAAAAAAGAGAAGTAAAATAAATCAGAAAAAAATATTATTATGCCTAAACAAGCTCCCCAAAAATGTCCAGGCAGGCCAAGAAAAAAATGAAAGGGTTTGTTTTTTCTTTTTTTGACTTGACAAGCCTTGGTCCTATGGACTTGCAAAGCCAGTACAGTCTGCAGCCATTGCTCTCAATGACAGTAGTGTGTTTACAAATCCACAGGGCGACAGTAGAAGACAGCTATACCTTTAGAGAAAAATGGGATTGAATTTGAGATACAGTCTGATCCTGGACCACTGCATGACAAGCGTCAAGGTGCTGTGACTTAAAGTATCTGTAAACACAATTAAAGAAATGGGAAGTGTCATATTAAATCAGTATCTGGGAAACCAAATACTAATAATTTGAACTGACATGAAATTTTGTGTTTGTTTATCAAGTAAATGTAACATCGCTATGGCAAATTTTCAAAGTGGTACCATTCTTGAAAGAAAAGATTTGAAGCTGCTATTCACAGCAGCTGTTTTTACATAACTTTTACATAAATCATCCCTCCATATTAACTTGTGTGAATAACAGTTCATCAGAATCATAAACAGGTTGATGATTTGGCCATAAAATAGAAAAGAACTTCATTAGCTTAAACAGTTTCTTGAAATTCCACTCTGATTAGCAAATACTTGCAGTTTTACTTCCAAGAATGACCCTGAATGTGTTGATATGGGTACAGCCTTCACATGGCATGTTACTAATTTCTTAGGAATTATTCTTTTTCCTTGCATCACATTTTTTCTCTTGTTTGAAGATGTATTCTTATTTAGTATGCTAGAATTATTCCAGTTAAAGTTGGCGCAAGTGGCAGTGAGACCAGGGGGATACTCTTGATATTCTTTCAAACACTGTGATTTTGTTTTTCTTTAATCATGCAAGTTTTCCATGCATTTCATTTAATGGAAAACCTGTTAATTTGAGTTTTGAGCGGGTTTTATATTTTGCCCTATGAAAGAAGGCTACTGGCTGGAAGTCAGATGTACTATATGTATCTTCCGCTAATGCTAAATTCAGTGAGAGTTCTCTCAATATACTGATCTGAATGTGGACAACGCAGAACAAAAGAAGATGTTAAACTGTACATGGAGCTGGTATAGCAGGTAAAATAACTCAGTATTTAACTCAGAGTGCTGCTTGCCATATTTCTATTACTTATTGTTAGAGATAAGATCATGGCCCAGATGAGCTTTTGTCTAACCAATTAGAGAAAGTGCACTTGATTTACAAAAGAAAAATCTATGTGATTTTTTTTTTCTTGATACAGTATTCTTAAGGGACTGATTAAAATCAGAGTAAGTCCAATATTGTAGATTCTTTACACATTAATTGCAAAGGTTAGTTGACTTAATTACAGTTTGAGTTGAATCTAGCTAGG
>NW_008620620.1:0-20019 GCF_000691845.1 Merops nubicus | reverse complement strand
AAAAAAAAAAACACAAACAACCCCAAACAAACAATAACAAAAAGAAACAACAACAAAAATAAAATAAATAAAAACCACACAGAACACAATAGATATTTCTCTTGAATAGACAGGAAGAGGAGAGATCAAAGCAAAAGCTTCAAAAACATCTTCTGTTGTCAAAAAGCTGTTCTTTTAAGAGTGTTGTGTTCCACCTATGACCATAACCCCATGCCCCCAGCAGCCTGCACCCCCAGCTTGGTGTCCTGGGGCTCAGAACTGCTCCCCAGGAGGAGGAGGAGGATGCCCTGGCACTCGGTCCAGCCTGGCCCAGCAGTAGCCACACTCCCTCAGTCCAAAATCTGTCATTTATACACACACTGTGTGCTGGATTCCATAACCCTTCATCACTCTGAGAAGTGCTTGCACACCCAGCAAACCCCAGATGATGACAAATTACACCTCCAGGTGAAGATTAGGGCTTGCTGATGTGCACGCAAAATTAAACATATGCAATGGTATTTTACTTAAAGTTAATCAGAAAAATTAATCCAGAATGTATATAGAGGATCTTGAACACAGGCGAGACTTTTGTTTTGATACATAATAATACTTTAACTGTTAGGAATCAAAACTTACTAATTCTTGAAGATTCATTTTAAACAAAATAGTTAAACAAAGGGTGATTCATTGAGAAAAGACCTTAACAAACCAGGCAGTCACTTCATCTTTAAAATACTGGTGTTGCATCCAATGTTGAACTGTGCAATCTTTATATTTAAAGGGAAATCAATATCATTGATTAAACAAAATAAAAGCTGCTCCATAAGAAACTATTACTAAATCTGGCTGTTGGAAAAATACACTGTTTTTAAATCAAATTGATAAAAATCAGTGTGAGTTTCTTACAGCTAGACATGATGACTAAAATGCATAATGAGAAGCAGAGAATTACACATTTTACCAAGAAAACATATGCCACTAGTTTGAAAAAGCTTCCTATGTCCTTGCTTTGTTCTCATGCAAACAGCTCTCTGCAGCAGGCAATTTGCTGGAGCTTTTATTTAAATGCAATGTTTTAATGGATTTTTTTTTCCTCTTCCAGAAGATGCATACAGCAGTCAATCAAATTAACATCAAAATCCCTACTGCAATAAAACAGCCAGCTTAGTACAATTCTTGAAGGCACTGCCCTCTGATTTAGCTCTATATGTCTTTGTAATATGGTCTTGGGCTTCCATTCAGCAATACTTACACCAAACACCTTTTATATTGGAAGGAAATTTAGCAGTGACAGTACTGCTGACAGAACTAAAGGGCTATTTTTCAACTTTAGTAGCACCATTCCACCCTAGCGCCGAATTTCTGTTTTAATAGTTTTATCAGTCTTAGAGAAGCTGACATTAGATAATTAAGCTGGCATCCAGATCACCATGTAAATGTACAATGGTACATTTAAAGGCATAGAATAAAGTAAATTATGACCTCAGCTGACATAACCCAAAATTTTGTATGTAAAGTAGTTTTTCATAAATTTAAGGAGGTTCTTCATTACAGCAACACAGTTCCTTAACAAATAAATAAATAAACCCCACAACTGTATGCCAAAGATACTTCAATTATCTTTATATTACATTGTTTCTCTTCTAGAAATAATAGTAAAGAAGGTGCTCTGGATGCTATTATCTGAAGCAATGAACCTCCTGGATGTTCAAATATAATTAATTGCATTGCTTAAAAGTTAGGGCTTCTAGCAGAATATACGGGCTTTGACGTTTTTGTTACGAATAAACTCTACTAGGCTTATGCTGTAATTAAGCATCAGGATTATATTTTCATTATGTTCTTAAAATTTTCATTAAAACTAGAGTAAGGAAAACTTACAACAAAAGCTAACACTTGAATAAAAGTGATGACACATTCCAAGATCGAGGTATGTAAGAACTGAGATGATAATGTCATAAATAAATACATTTCTTTCACATTTGTCAGAAGAGTTATTAACTTGAAATTTGAAAAAGAGTAAATGCTTTAAAAAGCAAACCAGGGTTTTATGCTTTGCAAGAAATAATAGCAAAGCCTTTTTTTATAACACAGTTAAATCAACACAATTTGCTTCTGAGTTATAAAGCAATTAAATGTTATTAGGCAGCTGCAGGGATGGACTCGGTTACAGCCCAGTTTATGGCACTGTAAGACAAAAAAGATCTCATCAGGTTTTCACAGGAGAGTTTATGTGTTAATGAACTTCTCTTAGGGAAGGGTGAGATTGCACCACCTGAAAAAGCTGCAACACAACACACGCCGGTGTCTGTTTTGCCAGATGTTTCTGCTGCTGTTCTGCTTCTAAACACCAGTAAGATGAGGTTTATTTTTACCCAAATCGAGACAGGCTGTGGCTTTGAGCAGGGGCTGAATCCTAAAGACCTTACACAGCTAAATCCACAGATAATGGTGAGGACAGGAAGAAGATGGGTGAGAAATGCAGAACTTAACTAAACAAAGGACTTCCAAAGGGCTTTTTGCTGGCTGGTATTTTTCAGATGCTGGGCTGAATACTCCTAGTGATCTGGATTTCACTAGAAGTTTTTATAGGAACTACCTACAACCCTGAGATCTTCTTAATAAAGGGTTATGTACCTGCTTACGTAGAAATGTTATTTTTCTACTTTTACTCTTTTATTTTGACCTTTAATCTGTCTGTTTAGATCAAGACTACATGCAGGTTATGATCCAACATTATGATTTCTATTAGTAGTAGGATTTTTTTCCCAGTGACAGTGTTAATGCTATTAACACTGATATTTTAATTTTTTAATTATATTAATACTATCAGTGTTAATAGTATTAATTAGACAGTACTGATATAGCACTACTATCAGTATTAATTACTTGGTATTTATATAGTAATACTTTATTACTATTTATTTAATTACTTTATCATTATAAAGTATTACTGATATAGTAATACTTTATTTAATAGAACTTTTCTTGTCTCACGAGGTTTCTCTCTCTTCATAGTCCTTATAGCACCTATAGTCCCTGTCAAATAAGAAATTATCTATTCCCATAAGTAAACAGAGTCATTTATAACCTGCCTTAGCCTCTGTTACTTAGGCATGTGGTGGTAGTAATTAACAGCTCTGTTGCCTGGACTCAAACATGTATCAATGTGTTTACCTCTAGTCCTACTTTAGCCACTGAAGAGAATGAGAGATGAACTGATGGAAACAGGGGATCAAGCTGGATGCCTAGGTGGAGCCCCTTTTCTGTATCCCTTTAGCTGTCCTGTACGGCACACTTTTTGCCTTCTCCTACTCTTTATCCTCACTCCTTCCTTCAGTGTGCAGCTTGGAAGAAAGGTTGCTTTAGCAAATAGGCTGAAGATTATCACAGTAATCTGCTATTTATTTAAGACTACAATATTTGTGCATACACAACACACTCAGAAAACCTTGGCAGACAGCAGTGAGTGGAATTTTATGAAAGCAGACAGCAGGATGCAAGGGGGATGCTGAGTTCATCAGCGACTCAATATATCTTTGTTAACAATCAGGACTAATTTTGTTCCTGTGCTTTCTTTGTGTTGTAGAGTGAAAAATTATCAACTGAGTTCCTTGAAGTGCTGCTTCCTTTTCTAGTCCAAATGATTCTATGAATGCCTGAAGTGTCCAAAAAGGACAAGGCAAACAGGTTTGTTATCACTGTGCAACAAAAGCAAGTGCCAGTCCCCCAAGACAGAAATGCCCTGTTAGAAAATACTTCTGTGTCTTTGTTTTTAAGCCTGTTAATTTGAATTCCATAGTACAGGCTCTGTAGTCCTACTCATTAAGAAAATGTCTTTTCAGTGATGCTGAAATGTCATCAAATCAAGGTTTGGAGAAAGAAAGAAAAGTCAGTAGGGTTCCTGTCCAGGAATAGGCTGAGTCTGTGTATGTTTCAGACCCAAATTCAATAGAAGGTCTCTCACACTCTTCCTGAGAAATTGCAGACCCAGTAAATGAGAGGCTTTAGCCAAAGTCTCGTGACAGCAAGTAAGATGATTTAGCCATGTCAAATGGAGCGCAGAAATAAGCAGAGCTGGCCCAGTTCACACATCAGCAAGTTAGTCTTGTGAATCAGCCTCTGTGTTTGCAAATACATCCTGCATTTAAACAGGTTGAACAGCTACCATGGACAAGTTAGCCACTGGTCTGGGAAGGAGCCAAATCCCTGATGCAGTCACAGCATTCATGCTTTGCTGGCCACGCTAACTGCAGGGGTTGTTTGCTTTCTGCTCTTGCCTGCTGCTCCCTGGAGTGAGACTTGCTCAGCCTGCAGCTCCACACACACACCACGGACCTCCTTGCACCACTGCCCAGCAGGTTGATGCAGACCTCACTAAGCTGCCCAGGTGCATTGCTGCTACTCACTTGTGGTTTTTTTTTTTTTCTTTTTTTCCTAAGAAACAGTCTAAGAGACTCAACCAAAGATAGAGTATATAAATTAGGAGCATAATAAAAATCTCTAACACTCAGGAGAAAAGCATCCTAAGTATGGGATAGCATAAACATACCAGACACTCCTCTGACATCCATCTGCATTAATCTAAGGTTATTTTCACCCCTAGACAGAGCATTCACAGTCAGACTTTAACATGCTGCTTCTCAACAAAGACAGGGGCTGCAGAAGTCAGTGTAAGCAGACATCCATACCAGTGTCTCAAGTGCACGTAGCTGCTGAAAAATCCCACATAATTCAAGTCATCCAGTCCACCTTGACAGTTTTGCAAAGTTGTAAATGTGCAGAAACTGGAATAAGAATGAATCAAGCTGAAGTCCCAGTATGAAATATGGATGATTTTTTCCCATAATTTCTGTAGAAGTAATTCCATTTTGAGTTTGGTTGTGACTTTCACTAAAATCGCAGAGGTGAATTAGGACTCTGCGTGTAAAATTCAGTTCCCCCATCCCTAGAAATCTGAAATTCAAGATTACAACTTAGAACTCCCCTTGCACATCAGTCTGCAATGCATGCCACTTTCTGGAGAGAGTTTCCTATCTCACAACATTGTATTTTAAGGATCTGTTGGGCACATAGATTATCTGTCGAGTAGATCAGTTCCAGCCAGACCACTGCAATAAAAGCATAGATTTTCCACTTCTTGTGTGCTTGGGGCCATATTAAAAACAAAATGAAGCAAAACACACACATACACACACATACACACATATACACATACATACACACACATACACACATACAAAAAAATCCCAACCCCAAAAACCACAGGCTCTTGTCAACTCATTCACGCCCTTCTTTAGCTTGCTTTATTTCCAGTCCCAGACTTGGCAGTCAGTTGTGCTCATTTTATAGCCAAAAATCCTCCAAGACTTGCAAATTAAGTAACCAAGGTGAGTCTGAGTGTTTCCTTCTGGTCTCAGCTTGAGCTGTCCCTTCTCCAGCTGCCTTCACACCAATGGCTTGTGTAGCCATCAGTCCCCTACCTGTAAGCTGATTTGGAGTGAAGTAGAACCAGGTTTTAAGCACTTAAAACCTGGTGAGGTCTGACCCTCACTTGATGCACTCATTTATTTATATGGCTTGCGGACATTTCTGTAGCCTACAGAACCACAGTAATGAGCACAGAGCTAAGGAAATCTTTGCTAAACTGCACTGCCAAATTCTCTCCTGTATTTGTAAAACAGTAGCTGGGAAGAAAGCTGGGAGCAAAGAAACGTCCCCACACTGCCTGGCTCTGAGTTCCTCTGTGACCAATTCCAAAATTCTCCGACTTCAAAGGGGGGAAAAAAACATATTGTTGATGTGCTACATTTTGCATTGCCTTTGAACACAATACTCAAGGTTTAAAGGGCAGGCGTTGTTTTACTACAGCTCATAAGGATTTGAATTTAGAGCCTGGCCATAAATGGAGATAATTTAAGGATGTAATCCTGTTCTATTTCACATCCTCACTTCTGGCTTTTACTTATGTAACTAGCAATGTTACCCAGCCCCCTCCCATCAGAAACTCGTGTTGAAGGTGAGTGGATGCAGTCATATGGCCAATGCTGAAAGCCATCCACAATTGTTTCTAAAGTACTGTTTTAACTACACTTCAACCACAGTACCACAGTTCAAGGCTAGCCATACTCTGCAGTGTTACGACTTCACCCACACTAACATTTGTAAGTCTAAATTGTTGGTTAAGAATAAGCATCTAGAAACCATGATGCATAAATGCATAAACAAACCTGCTCCTCACCATTTCAAAGACAAATGCCAACCACTTGCTGCAGTCTGTGTAGACAATATCAGACAGAATGCCAAAGGGAATTTGTGTATTCCCAACACCAGTATCAATTTTCAGAAAGCATCTTCAACACATAAAAGGATAATATATTTTGTAACCCACTCTATGCTGGTACTTCTGCACTGGCAATAAGCTTGGTTATTTGAGGAATAAAAATATGTGAAATGTTTAGAGATGTTAAAACAGGTATAGATTTCCAAAACCTATATAATGACTCAGATGTATCAAATCTAGCATGTCTCTATATAAAATACAGGACTAAACTGTACAGGAAGGATTGAAGTGTAGACTCTCAATCTTGCAGAGTCCAGTCAACCCCAGTATGTACACAGCAATACTCTGCATCATCATCTGGGTCATGCTCCATCAACAAAAGATTTTAAAATACCCACCTTGGTGAATTTGTAGGAGGTTAGATTAAACTGACCAGACAGACTTTGCACTCCTGTTTCTCTGGATGTTTCCTAGAATGTCCCTGTAGGACTTAAATATATTTTTTCCAAGCCATGACCCTGCTCAGCTCTCAGCAGCATTTTTACACTTAGGTGACTGCGTAACTCTTAACCTTTCCCTTCTTTACACCAAGCTATGCGAGATCACAGTGAAAATCATACCTTAAAATAGCTCTAATTACTAAAGATGAAGGAATTAGAGCTGGGGGGAGCAGATTTTGGAAAGCTGAGATTGTGACCCTTTCTGATAATTGTTCCCTGGGTGTTTTGGGACAAACCAAGCACATAAATTGCCTGTAACTCAGTTTCTCTTTCTCTACAGCTGCCATAAGGACAGCTCTGCAGTGTTAAACTGTTTTGAGGTAAGAGAGGTTCCACAGATGAAGAGAGCAGTATGAAATGTATTATTACCATGACTCATTCAAAGAATAGGCAGACTCTTTTGTAAAACTTCTCCATCCTTTTTGCAATAATATGAAGGAAAAAAAATAGTAAATTCTGCTTAGAGGAAAACTTTCTGAACCCCTTCTTTCTTTTTTTTTGAAGAAAATAGCTTGGTTAGTTTGCCTTTTATGAATTCGTAAGGGTCTGTTTCACAATGGTTTGCCAGAGTAAATTTTCTTGCCATAGACTGCCCAGAAAAGCAGGGTGCCAGGGTGCCATTAGCCCAGCAGCTCTCTGCATGCCCAGGCCTAAAGGAAGGTCCTGTTGCTGCAAGAACATGCACCAGCATCATACCTAGCCCTTAAAGCACCTAGAAACTGATCTTTTCAAGAATACCCAAAGTGATTTAGGACCATCCCAGGAAAAGTCTCTAGGCGTGGTACATCTGAGAGACCAAGTGCTCTGGAAAAGAATTCTCACTGTAGTCTTCTTCAAAACTGAAAGCGGGAATAAATGGCCTCAAGATACAGCACAGAGAAATTCTTTGGGGCACATCTTCCCACCAGGTGCACTATGAGGATTATTGCTAAATGAGGGAGCACTAACTGATGCTGACTGGAGGACAGTGTCCTCTGAAGATTGACTCCTTTGGTGCTCAAGAGAATGAAACTCTACCCTGTGAGAACAACCCCGGGTGTGCTGATACCATCTTTAGTCTAGAAAAAGGGCAGGGAACAGCCACAGGTCCCATCCTGGGCACTGCTCCTCTTCCCAGCTGAGAGCCCAGGTGAGCTGGGAGGCAAGTGGCTGCAGCACAGTCCCTAGAGCAATATCTGCTCCTATAACCCCCCACCTGGGCTAAAAGGACAGGGTGTTTTTAAAATTTATTGTCTTATCATACCCCTTTCTTTGCTAGAAGATAACATTTATTTTTTCATAAATGCTAATGTTAGTCCCCTTGACTTTGTTCTCCTCTGATGGCAGGGCCCAGTGCCCAAATCCACCCACACTATTACAGTTCAGCCAGAGATTCCTGAAAGAGGGGAATAGATTTCATCTTTTACACATGTTTTTAGTTTAGCACAGCAAGAGAAATTGGTTTGGTTGATTGCATGTCAAATTACTTTTTAAAGCATTAACTGTACCTGTAAAGTCTTCTCTGTTGGTGCAATGAAGAATTAAGCAGATATGTAACTAGGTGTGGAAGCACATATATCAAAATCCATGAAATCACTTCAGCTTTTAGCATTATATATGTGCTTAGCTGCCTGCTGGATCTTGTCCTGCTTACATTACATGTGTAACGATTATATAAAGATTACTCAAGATCTGGCTTACAATTATAAATAGCTACGGGATCTTTTTTAGTCTTCATTTTTGTGGTACCAGAAAGATTAAGATACTCAAGAATTTCTCCAGTAGACTAGTTTGCCTTTCACAATTCAGAAGACATAAATAATGCCTATAACTTTCAAGTTAATTTAAGTTGGATTTGGTACACCATCAGTTTAAATCTCACTCCAAAATTGAATCAATCTTTATTCAGCTTCAGAATGCACTAAATCGTTCAGATATTCTAAAACTCTTTTTCCTTAAGGCTTCTGAGTGAAATTCTACATTTATTTAATAAAGCAGCCAGGACTTACTACACCAGTAGTGGTAAGCACTTTTTACTTTCCTCAAGATAGATTAGAGTTGACTGTATACTTTTTTTTGCTACAACTGCACAAGTTTACAAGTCACAATTGAATTACCAAACTGAGGAAAAGAAAGATTATTCCTGTGGGTGCAATGCAGGTTGCAGACTTGTTTTCTTTTAAAGAAGGGTTTAAAGAATTAGCAATAAATGTTATCAACTGCAGCTAGAAAATGATGCTGACTTATTACTTTATGGGGACCCTAAAGGGCATCATGAAAACCAAATTCCTTAGCTGAGCTTTCCAGAAGAAAACAGAAAAAAATCTAACAATGCCTTTTAAACACCTTAAACTCAGATTTACTACAGAGCAAAAGACTAAGCTTACAGACATCCCTGGAACTGCACAACTCTAGGGTGGTTAAACAGTTACTGAATTATTTGCTATTTAAATATGTTCCCATTGTCACTAACAATGTGTGAGATGTGGACAGTCACTCAGAATGGGGAAGGCAGACAGATTTCTTGACTTCACTGGAGACCTCCAGCAATGCCTATGCTCTGACAGCTGAGAGGAGCACCAGGAAAAGCTGTAACTTTATTTCAGATCACACTGGGGTGAATGCTCTGTTGATCTGGACAGACATTAGTTCTCTGAAGATTTTCATTGTGTTACCTGCCACCAAATAACCCAGTGGCTTTAAGGAAATTTTAGAGGTCTGGATGACACAAACTCAGGGGAATGCAGAAACTTTTATCTGACCCTTTCATGTATCACTTGGGTGAACTTCAGGCAATATCATGGTGTTCCAAGGGGCAGAGGTGTTTTTCCAAAAGGCTTTTCTGAATGTTATTTTTGCAAGCTTTACAGGTGCCATTGCACATCAGGGTTTTTTCTCCTTCATCTAAAGGCAAACCATAGTGTGAGCCATCATTTTGGTTCCTTATAAAATGTACTTGCTACATTTTGTCTAGCTCTACTGAGCAGTCTTGCATCTTGAAACCCTTAGACTATGTGCTCAGAAAAAATTCTCATCTCAGGGTGAGTTTTTGACAAACCATCAGAGTTTAGAAATGCTCATAATTGTTGTTTTGCATGCCATCATTACTGGAAACCCCATTTAAACCAACTTAGCCAGGACTGATACTGATAAGCACAAAACACCTCACAGCCTTCTCCACCAAATGTATGTGCATAATATTCGATACAGCTTACATAAACTGGGAGCTTGGATTGCAGCCTGCAAGTCAGAATTTTAAACTCAACATATTTTCTGTTTCTAACATTGTTATTGGATCCAAGTTATAAACCCTCAGCTTTCTCTCAGAGACCTGAAGAAAAGTATCATCCATACTCATTCAGTTAAGTAATTCCTGTACAAAAAGTACACGACAGCTGAATCATGCCCAGTGAATCACCCTTTACACCAGACTAAACCTAGCCTATCTTACTTAACCTGTATTGAATTCAAGACAACTAAGATAGATGTCTTGGAGTTATCTTTTTCAGAAGACTTTATTGGTTTTGTAGGAATCCATTTAAACAGCCCACAAAAACTAAACCACAACCTCACTGCAGAAGTCATTTCTCTTACACAGCAGTAATAATCCATAAAATTCCTGTGGTTTAGGTATTCTTTCTTCAAGTTTTACATTATTTGGATACAGTTTTGCTTTCTAGAAATGAACCAGAGCTTTTTTCTCCCAAAGAAATGAGAAATTAGGTGTCTTTAAATGGGTTGTGTGTGTGAAAGATAATGGGCTATCTTCTGCCATTGCAGCTATAAATCTGCACTGCGCTGAGCAGTTCCACCCATACACTGATGCCAGCTGCTCCCTGTAACTTCGCAGTCACTGTGCCTGTTGTTGAATGCCTTCTCAGGCAATTGGTTACTGACTTTCTTCATTGTCCATAGAGCCTTCTGGAGTCTTACCTCACAAAGAGATTTTTCTTAACTGCCCAAGAGGACCAAATTGCATTGTGGTTGGTTAACTGAGATAACACTTGTACCAATAAGTGTTGAACTAAGGCAACATCTTTATCAGTACCTCAACAATGATACTGATTTCAGTTGGTCTCAAGTCCACAGGGAGGAAAGGAATGCAAGGAGTACATTGCCTGACACACAAAGGGTGGAAGCACAAATGATCCTCTTCCCCAGCTTTGAAGGGACTCATGACACTTCTTGGCCAGACACTCAGCACTTCTCCAGTTCTCCAGCAAGACTCCCAGAATCTGAATCTATGAAAAAGCTTAAATAAACAAAAAAAAAACCAGACTGACCACAAACAACATATAGGAAATAGAAACTAAGGGTGAAGGTGGAGTCAGGTTGTAGGCACAAAGAAAATCATCTTCCATGTGAAAGATGGACCCCTTCTTCTAAACAGTGACCCTAAAGTGTCAGTGGTCTTTATGATCATTTCGCTGAACTCGAACACTGATATAAGCTTCTAAGGAAATCTTTAAGACAGGAGTGCTTAACAGGATTCAGGTTTCCTCAGCAGGGGAAATCTGCAGTGTTTGATCCTCCCTGAAGACAAAACCAGCGTTCCTCATCACATTAAAGATACATGTTGAAATAAACCAGCACAGTTTGTGAAATCTTTGTGCAGACTTTTCAAGAGACAGTTTTGTGTGTGTTAGCAAATCAATTAATAGGCTGAAAATAAAGCTTATGGGAGAATGTTAGCTTTCTGTTAAAACAGTAAAGGAAAGAAAGATATTTGGAAACAAAGCAATCAAAAAAAAAATTCTGAACTTCTAAAATTGTGTACTTTTTACCCAAATGACGTTCTGGCAACAGAAATCATTTTAGAGGACTCTAAATGTTTTATTTGCAAGTATTTATTTCAAAAATTCACATGTTTCATTTCCATTTTAATTCTTTCCCTTTTCTATTTGAACCAATGTAAGCTTTCAAATAAAGAGTTTGAAATTACATACAAAACCTTTTTGATCCAAAACAATTCTCTGCTTCTATTTGGAAAAAGAAAGAATTTCTCTTTTTGCAAGTGATAATTGAATTCAAACGGTGTTTCCTGGTAGGGAATTTTTCAAGCAAAATTTTGCAACGTGCTGTAGGTCAGAACATGGAAAAGGCTGGTCAGGGTGCTGCCAGGGTGCTGGAGAGGCTCTGGAGGGGCCACACCGAGCCCTGCAGTTCCAAGAAGATGCTCTGACATTGGCACTCTCCTTCCTCTCCTGGAGATGCATCTCATTAGCCAAAACCATATCAGCGTTGCCAGGAGATGCTGCGCAGTGGCTGTTTCTCCCCCTCCACAGTGGGAATAGCCAGCATGAGTTGTTATACTGTTCTACTGAGCTTCTGAGCTATTTTGCAGGTATGTGGGATAGATGCCAGAATCAATTTTGCTCCTTTATGTTTACTTGTATAGCAGAGCACAGATGTATCTTTATTTTAATTTGCTTTGCTACTTAATGGCATGCCTTCAACTTAAGAGAAATTTAGCCTTGCTATATACTTAGAAAAACTTTTTCTTAAATTTATTTTCAGACAGTGTTAATTTTAAAGACTGCCTGTGTTTGAGAATCCCATATGTTCACTGTAAATAGACCTTTGTTTGCAGAGAAAGGGATAAAATAAAACCCCAAACATTGATTTTTAAATTGAGTTCAACTCCAGGACAGCTAACAGCACGCCTGTCCTAACGCTGCTCTGAGATTTCCCCAGAGGCCCCCAGCTCTAGGACCAACGTGGGCCCTCCATCTGCGGGCAGGTCTTGTCCCCTCTGCAGAGCTTGGGTCATTCTGCCCAGGTGCCGTGGAGATTTGCCTCCTTGCAGCAGCAGGACCACACAGCACATTTAATGGTCTCACAATGAGGTTAGGGTACAGCTTCTCCCTTGTGTCAGCAGTTATTCAGAAATACCCACACTCTCATCTTGTTTTCAAGTGTGTCAATATTCACACACACATTTGCCCTTTGCACCAAAATTCCCCAGGGATGATAGACCTGCTTTGTAGGAGTAACTCCAGGCACACGTACAAGTCCAGAGATAAAGCTGCTTTTATTTGCCACTCTCCAGTGCTCTGCACTACACTTCTACATCTAGTTTCCTCCAGCAGGATTAAAAGCCATCAGATTACAACATGGTGGCTTTAACAGGATGGGTCAGTACCATGCATTGTAGAAAAGTATTACGCATATAAGCAGAACATATTTAGGCAATTCACTGAACTGGATGAGAGGTCAAGGATGTATTTAAGTTAAATCACATTTGTTATTTCCCCCCTCCCCTGTTTCTTTTTCTCCCCCAGAACAGATGTTGGCAAAAAAAAAATAAAAAAATAAAAAAATAAAGCCACACCTGTCCCCCATCCCTCTTTGGAAATGAACTTTTCTGAGATCATTTCTGATCACCTTTTTTTTTGGCAGCTAAGCAGAACCACAAGGCAGAAGGAAAAAAAGGAACGGAAAAGAACCTGTTAAAAATGTTGCAGTTGGCTTTTTCCCTTCCCCCAAACTGTGAAGATCAAAATAGTGATTGCTTCCATCAAACGCCTTAGATCACAGCTTTCACCAAACAGACTATTCAAGCCACATTTCCATTATTCTCATCATCACTTATATAACAGTCACTGATTTTATCATCATTCTTTGTATTCATTCTCCTTAGTGCTCTAGGTAGGAAAGGTTCCCACCCCCCATTCCAAACCAGCAACAGATAAATAACTTCAGCTCAGTGTCTGTGTCTTTTCTCAAAGGAGCCTTTTCCATCTGGGCAGGAATAGTACAAAAAAATATGTTGTTGTGTCATGTGCCAGCCAATAAATTCTGTCACGGGGGATCTTCATTTATTTACATTGAGTCATCTGGTTAATATTGTCTTTATAAGACAAAGAGGTTGAATATTATAAAGAGCTCTTACAATATGAAGGGCAGCGGTAATGAATTGCTAAGGTAAAACATGTTACCAACTCAGAAACCCTTATAAAAGGAGGAGGACATAGATCTGCTTCTCTGCTTCAGCCCATATGTCATGTTAATGGTTCCTCTTCCTTCTTGTGATTATGACATACTGCTTCTTGCATTTATCTTCTCTATCCTAAAATCTGCTTGTAAAAATACTATATATACTGCAGATGTCTTCCTCTGGGGGCTTGCAAAAATAAAAGGTGGAGCTGGTGGTAGCTAATTGTGAAATTCTTATGGCATTCATAACTGCCCTGTTTCACTACATTCATCTCTCTAGAAACAGACATCTAAATAAAATGGAAGAAGAAATACAGCAGTGTGCTATTTACTCCAACAACATCCTTTGTTTTAAAAAAAGTGTTTTAAAAAAATGACATAACTCAAAACAAATACAAAATGTTGCTTTTTTTTTTTTTTTTTTAAGCAAGACTAAACTGCTTGTGAAATTTTCAAAGCTACCTCAGTGTATATTTCAAAAACACTTCTGTTCCCCAGGCTTTTTTAAATGGCACCTTTTTTGGCTTTACAGTCATTTGGCACAGGTAGCCTAACATTTTCATAGCAAATAGCATTCAACAGAACAGAGCAGCTTTCTACATAAATTGAATCTAGCCAGACCAGGGTCTTCCTGGCTCTACCAAAATCATTCACATCCCCTGAGGACAACAATATAGATATTTTTTCTTTAGTTTTAGAATAAAATATTAATAAAATAGAAATATAAATAAATCCCTGAAAAAAGGCAAAAACACTGATCTACTTTTTAAAGAGATCATTGATAATAACAATATATACGTTATTCTGAGAAAGTAACTTTTTTCTTTTCTCTTTGCCAAGCATGGCCAGAAAGCTTTCTTGGCACAATTAACCTTTTGAAGCTACAAAGTTGACTGCAGAGTCAATCTGGGTTGAAGGACGTGGGTATAGAACCTTAGCATGTTCTGTAGCAGGGATACACAGAGTAGGAAATTCCGCTCTCACCAAAATCAGTAAGACTAAGCACCATCGAATTGAATGGGATCAGGAACTCAGCTCTAACCTTTACAGTGCAGCTCAACGAAGGTTTAAGTTCTTTGGAAAAAAAAAATCAAACCTCTAATCTTAAACACCCTTTGAAATGGGAAGACAGAAGGGAAATTAATGAGGAATGAGAAGAAAAACTGTTTCCAGGCCCATCTCCAGCTTATCTATCCAGAACACCTCTTCTGGGAGAGTCCACTGACACACCTGAAGTGTAGGTCAATATAAAGAAAATGATCTCAAGTCCTGGGAAGTAGTTCAAATTGTAGTCTAAAAACCATTGCTTGTTCTTATTTAAATATTTCAGTGTGAGCTAAGAGAGCTGCCCATCTCCAGAGGCCATCTCTGAGTGGAATCAGTGCTCAGCATTGTCTGAAGATAACACAAGCTGGCTTACAGTGACTTTTTTCCAACTTTTTTCCTTTTAACTAGCAAAATAATTAGTTAGCAATTCTGATTTTAGAAGCTGAGGAGAAAATTTAGGACATTTCCATCAAAACATATCTCCTTAACTGAATAACTGCCTAGACTCTCTAGTTAAAGTTTAAATAACTGTTAACGACTTTGAAGTAATCAGAAATGTTTTGCCAAGGGGAAATCAACAATATATTAAGATACTTCAGTATTGTTGCAGAATGCTAAAGGTAGCTTTTAAAAATCGTATGTTTACAAACCAAAGAACTTAGATACATCTGATCACTCTGAAAAGTATACTGACACCTTTAATGCCATTTTTCTTCTGTCTGTGTAGGACCAATGCTTCCTTTACATCAAATATATATCAATGGGTAAGGTGAACTTTCATATTTTACCAATTCTATACAAAATATTGATGTTCCCCTCTGAAATAAACTCTTCTGGCAAATAACCTTTTTATAATATCATGCATACTATGTGTTGCAATCCCAGGGGTTTTTAGATACACATATATACACATAAGCATTTTGGGGGTTTATAGTGGTGATATATTTTGATTAGTGATAATAGAAAACTTGTTTTGCACTTTTCAGCAATGGAAATCATTCACCTTCTTGCTATGTCTTTCCACGTCCTCCCAAACTGCAGTGTTCTGTACCAAAACAATACGGTGTCTAACCTGCCTGACTTATCTCATAGGGGTGCAAATGTATCCATCCGTCCTCATGAAATTCAAAAAAAAAAATCTATATGTTTGGCTTAGAAAAATAAGGAATTTGGGCACAATTCTGTGTCGCTGAATCCCTGAAATTTTCATCAGGAGCATCAACCAGACACACATTAGACTTTAACTCACTGAAATATCCATTTACAGCAGTTAGAGCAATATGATACACTGCACTTGGCTAACAAAGTGAAGAAATTTGGAGCAGATTACCTAAATCAGCCAATCCAAGCCTAAACAAGCTTTTAGAGAAAGTCTCACATTGCTGGGTACGCTTCCATCCAGAAACATTCTCAAATATATAGCATTTTTTAATTTAGAACCATATCCTTCATGATACACAAGGCACAAATATCTATCAAATTCAGTATATCTTTTGGGCAGCAGGGATGAAGGTTTCATTGGCAGTTCCATTTTAAACTGATATTTAATTTGATGGCACTGGAGTTTAATGCTGATGACAAAACCTAAAGCACAGGTCTCATGCAAAATCCTTTGGAATCAATGTGATTCTTAACACTAACTTCAGTGAAGCTAAGATTTCTGCCTAAATGTTTTCTTAAATAAAATGCATAGGTTATTTCTAGATCATTCTGATTACCTGTAGGATTCTGCCAGACTAATTTATGACAGTTTTCCTGCTTCCCAGGACAGTTTCTGTGAATCCCAAAAGCTTACACTTTGCATATAATAATTATATCCAATAAAAAAATAGCATGAAGTGACTTCCAAAATCCATAGGTGAAAAATTCGGCTAACATATATTAATCTTTATTATGTAACAATGATATAATAAATAAGTTTATGAATTCATATGACCTCTACAAAAAGCCGAAAAGATATTGCACCAACTTAGGTACTGGCTATTTGGATTTAATATTTGTAAAACATGTGATCTAAAGTTATATACAGTTGTGGAGTTAAGGCAAAACCAGATGATACCTTCAACACAACAGAAACAGTTTGAAAAATAGACATAATTACAAACAAAGGGATCTCATCTCCAGCTAATAAAGCGGTTGTGTCTAAGGAAGGAATCCCTTAGGTTTTTAATAAAGCAGTTATTATCAATCATGTTAATTAAAATTGAAGAACAAGTAAGAGATCTCCTGCAGGGCAAAGCTGTTTTGCAAAGTTGTGCCTGAATGATCACCTTTAACCCTGGTACGAATATTTTTTACAATGGCTGTAATCTGCTCTTCTTTTTAGAAAACAGCACGTGGAACAGAGGAATACCTTACAGACCCAGTTAAAATACAACCATCACCTCTTGGCTTTATGTAAGCTAGACTTGATTGTGATCGATGACAGAGCATAAATATATGTGTGAATCATCCAACACACTACACGCAGAGGAGAATTAAAGTCAACCACTTATCAATAATAATTACCTTTCTCAAGACAATGGAACAGATCGTGTCAGTTAAGTCCCAATGACAAAAACATGTATGACCAATATATCAATATACAGTTCTTTGGCAGCAACACATTAACTCTTGATTGAAGTCTGAACTCTCCTAAACTATAGACCTGGTTGCCAGTCTTTTCATAATTAACGAAAATCCACTTCTCCCACGGATCCAGTAAGTCCAGTAAACGAAAACTGAATAAATCTTGCAGGCAGCTTTAGACTGTAACATTAAGCATAGGTATTTATTGTCTGCTTTAGTCTCAGTCCAAATATATTGTATTTGAACACACAAAATTCTGTGAATTTCTCACTAGTTCAGATGGGGCCAAAATCCATAAAGAGAATCCATATTCACGCATGAAAAACCAATAAAGAAACATCAATCCCATGATGATAAAATGATCTTCATGTAACAGAGGCAATGATGAGTCCACACCTGGATGAATGTCACAGGAAAATTGACTTTACAGGGGAAAGACCAGAAAGCCAGAAAATGTAGAATACTGCCATCCACCGACCAGATTACCTTTCTCCAACTTCAGGTAAACCTTATCCTCCTTGTCTAGATAGAGCAGGACTCCATTAGTGGCAGCTTCACGTGTGACGTCCTTGTCCCCAGCAAAAGCAGAAATAACTGGCTTTCCATTTAGCATCAAATTAACCTACAAGAGAAAAAAAAAACACTGAAAAGCTGTAATTAACAGAAAAACGTCAAGAAGTATCAATGAATATTAACCACAGTGTAAGAAGTCTGATAAGGTCCCAATCTTCAGTGCTTTGTTTGTTGTAAACTAAGAATTACCTTTATTTGGAGAGTACAAGCACATTCATGTTTCGTGGGCTTGACCTGCAGCCACGTGAAACCGGTGACACTGTCCATGGAGTGCCATGATACGTCTGGGCTCAGTCAGTGTGAAAGGCAAAGTGGTGTGGCTTGGGCACATTGAACTGTTGTAACTCTCTGGTAAAATGGAACCGTGAACTATGACTTCAGTTTGTTTCACTTTGCCTGCCTCATGGGTTATTTAGACATGCACTACCACAAAAAGACATTTTCATGAAATGTAGGCACCCAAAGATGCCATAAAGGCACCTATGAGATGCCCAAGGTAGCACAACAGGCTGGGAGCTTACACTTCTTTGAGAGCAAAACCTTTGAGAACAGACTTTTAGCTTTATGAACCACTGTACTGTGTTTTGGTACTGAATCCATTTTTCTAGAAAACAATTCTGAAAGTCAGCACGGCCTCTGCACAGCTACCCTGTAAATAAAGATGGGCAGGGGCTGGGAGGAATGGACAGATCCAGGCATTCTTCATTTCCCCAATGGCAAACTATTAGCTTTCTTTTGCGTTTTCTTTCTAAGCAGCTATAATGCAGTCACAGAGGGGTGAATTATGAAATGCTTATTCATATTGAGTATGCTGGCCTTGCATATATTCCCATTAATTTTAATGGGAGTCACCACGGAATAAATTAGTGCTCAGCATAAGTCAGAGCAGCAGAATCTGGCCCTGATTTGGGATTCGCCTATCTAGGAAATCCACTTAATCAGATTTCCCCAGGGAACCAATTTAAGTTTAATGATATTTAATGGCACTAACAGATGTTCTAGGGGCATAGTAATATCACTTATTTAGGAAGCCTTCAGGCGATTTAGTGCTATTCAAGTCTGCCTGTGGCTGAGACTCCAGCTGGTTTGCTTCACTGCAGTGATTTTTGGTCCTCCTCCCTAGTTATCCCATATGCAAAAAGAAAAAAAGAGGGGCATCAAGACTTTACTCATTGCTTGGTTTTGGTTTATCTCATTCCTTCTGTACCATCCCTCTAGGTCAGGGTGCCCTGCAGATCATCATACAGCTACTTTAATCACCGCAGAAGATATATCACAGGTTTGCACCAGATAGTATCACGTTAGCTATGCCAAAATGGAGGCAACCAAACCCATCCATCACTTTAGGAACTCTTGAGCTGGTCAAGATTTCAAGACAGGTCAGAGGCTATAACATTACTTGTTACAAGCCCCAGACTCCAAAGTTTGAGTAGCCAGTATGTGAAATGCCAAAGTCTGCACTGGGATTCCAGAATCCAAGCCTTGACATCCTTCTTGGCAAAATGTACTTTAAATCCAATGGAGCTCCCTGACGTACAGTTATTCTGGGCCATTTCAACCTCCAGCATTCAAGAGAGTGAAATGAACAAAGTTTGAGCTAATAACCTCATTATAGACTTTTGTGAGTGGCCTGAATGGAACCATGATTTCATGTTGTTAGCTGAAGGCAAATTTCACCAGGGGTGTGAATGTGTCTCACACCAGCTTTCTCTTCCATCTCTACCCTTTACAGTTTCCTCAGGAGCTTTACTGGCACTCCAAAGCCAGAGCTGCCACAAAGACATGGCTGATCTCTCCTCCTGCAGAAATCTATTATTTCATCTCAGCCTTGTACACCAAAAACTATATTCAGGAGCAAGACAGATCAAGGGAAACGCACCGAATACTTCCACAAGTCTGGTTGTCTCATGCGTGGAAACAAGGGAAACCACAGATGTTATTCCAGATCAGGAAAGACAGTATGTATGTCACAGAAATTGCATGACCTGGCATGACGATTACGGAATGTACTTTAAGGAATTTACTGCTGGCTTAGCATGGGGAAGTTCAGGAACTTAGAGGCTTTTCCTCCAAGCTAGTATGTACTTTAATTCGGTAGTTCAGCTCCTGTTGAGCTACAGAAGAAGAAAGTGTAGAATCCTTTCCTTTTAT
>NW_008620619.1:0-9098 GCF_000691845.1 Merops nubicus | reverse complement strand
AAATGTATTTCACACCATATGATGAGGCCAAAGATCTGTAAAACAGAAAAGGTCCCTTACATAAGCTGTCCAGAATTCATTGTGTTTGAAGTTAGACCAGATGTTCTTAACTAGCCACATAACAGTTCAGCAAATACCTGAGCACTGGGCCTGAGTCCACTAGGGCTTCAACACATTTCTGAGTGCAAGTGATGAATAGCATTCACTTGCAATGTTACTAATTTTGTTGCAGGAGTGTGTGTTATGTCAATCTGTCAGAAATTTAGAAACAAAACTTCATAAGGGATAATGCTCATCAATAGCATTATCCCTTTATCCTGAATTGAAACCTTTTATCTGCTTTTTTCAGGTTTCCATCTGCACTTTTTCCCCTTAAATTATATGAAACATTCCCTGTTCTACTGGAAAATTTACAATCACATGGTTTCTTACAGTCCACTTCAATATTTAATGTTTGTCAGCTTATGAGGTCTGAGATATGTGTTCTTCCCTACAGGATGGTACCAGGCAGCAAGTAAGCAGAAGCTACTTTTTATACTAGTAATTAAAAAATATACATGACCTCATGTCATCATTCCAGAGCAATCACTTAGGATGAAAACAGAAAATAAACTGAATGTTTTCCCATTATACATTCTTCAGTGCAAGAGAATTTAAACTTTATCAAACTAGTCGAAATTTTCGTGGTTAAATTCAAAATAGAGCATTTACTTCATATCTACCTAGCCTAAATAAAATTAATATTTTCAGATTATTAGTTTACAGTCTTCTACAGTTTATTGTTTCTTCTTTTCTCATCCATTAAATACAAAAGCTAGCAAATACGTAATTTCACTGCAATTCACTAACAGCTCTCAGGTGTATCACACTTTGCTCTTAGCAGGGCTTAAAGCATTGGCCCAAATGGGTTTGCTAAGAACTAAAATGAATACTAGCCTGGTTTCCATATTGTCAGCTTCTTACATCATGCCTTCCGTGGATGTTTTGAAAATTATATTAAAGGTCAGCTGAAAAACAGCCACAAATGTACCTTTAAGTCCAAATAGTTCTATAGATTCCTGTCAGAACTTGTCTAATATTATTCACCATTTT
This sequence comes from Merops nubicus, assembly GCF_000691845.1. Taxonomy (NCBI): domain Eukaryota; kingdom Metazoa; phylum Chordata; class Aves; order Coraciiformes; family Meropidae; genus Merops; species Merops nubicus. The sequence continues at coordinate 8,006 of NW_008620619.1, read as the reverse complement.
AAGCATAGTTGCTGAGGTTAATTAGATTTCTGACCCTTAAAAGTTTTAAGTGTCTCTGATGATTTACTTTCGAACTGATAATTTTGTGAGGAACAGGAAAAGAATAACAGACTATGAATAAATAAACTTTTCCTTCATATGAGGACAGAGAATATGTTTCTGACATTTAATTAGACATCTAAATGTCCACAAGATCTATAATAAACCACCTCGCAAGACGTCTAAATGTCAGAGACAAGTACATTTTACATGAAATGTTTTTTTACCGCTGAAGCTCTGAAGAAGATACAGCAATTTTTTTAAGACACAGAAACAAGCAGATATTTTATCTTGAAAGTACTTTTTCAAAGGCTCCTGAGCAGCCAGTTGTTCACAGTATGATGAGTGGAGTTATTTTAATTTATCACACTGGAGTTTGAAACATTACTTGGACAGATACGCCATCCTGTTCTAATATAATTCAAGTCCTGAGACTTATGCACTTCAGTGCATAGCAAAAGACTGGAAACATTAAATTGATTCTCTTACTTGAGTTCACCTGGCACATTTCTCTGGGATCTGAAGATTTTTGCCTGTGTATAAATGCTGCAGAAAAATGTGCTAACCTATTCCCACATACACTTTGCTTCTTCCTTTCTTTTTTGTCAAAACTTTTACAACATCCTCTGACTTGCTCAAGGGATGGGCTAAATCCTTTACCCTTCTGAACCCACCCCATGGCTGTGACCTGGTTAGTTTAATTGCAGTGAAATGTCACTACATGAGCCTTTCACATCACAGTGAACTTGGGGAAACAGCAGCTCCTTTCTTTCATGCATGGACTCACACGGCTATGGTAGCCCATTGTTAGAAAGTTGACTTGCCAAGATGGCAAGTGTTGCCAGATTTGCTTTGACTTGTCTCTCTGCTTTTTAAGGGTAAATAAAATACAGGGACGGTTTGTACAAAAAGTGATCAATTATGGTCAGAAGGAGATTTATTTGCTAATATCTTTTTTTTTTTTTTTTTTTATGGTGGGATAGCACCATTTTGAAATGCTGGGAGGTTTTCCCCTTCTTGCATCAGGAAGGTCACTGTATATTAGAGTCATAGGTTGAAAGATGTGTAAAGTGGCCCAAATAGGAACTATAGGAGAAAAAAAGGTGTGTCAGCATTTTCAGAATAAACTGCAAGGGAGGAGACCATGGAGAAAATCATACAGGCATTATGTGGAAGAAGCCCCAGGTTATGTTTGCTTCACTGAAATAATTGTTCCTATACAAGCACATACTTGTTCACTGTGCTTCCCTGCATGAGGGATTAAACATAGTATTAAACTACTTTAATATACATAATCAGTATTTCACATCAGTTTAGAGGTGACATTCTGGCCACCTGGTTGGAGACGGTGGCTAGTGACCTATTGATAAAGGCCTCCAAAGTGCAGTGAAATCTCCTTTAAACTGGCAGCTACAGCGTGACAGTGTTGGATGGAGTTAGATCATCTCATGGTGTCATTCCAGCCTGACCTGCCGTAAGATCCTTCCTATTGACATAGTGCAATCCCTTTGTCACTTTGCATCACCAGCCTGGAGGGATAAATGCTGCTCCTGTCCAAGGGCAGCTGCTGTAAATGTCATTGCATTTGCACACCGTGTCAAAGCAAACACAATTGTCTTCACATGTCAGTCACCACCGTGGGTCTGCTATTACCTGTAGTGTACATGGATAGTTAATTAAATTGCCTTCATAGAGCTTTGTAAAAAATCTATTAAACAAAGAATCACTGGTATAAACAAACAAACCTGGGTCACAGTTTCAGTTCTTTGACCTCTTTAGTGGATTTTCTGTTTTTATCAGGAGAGCTTCTTTACATTTTATCCTAATTTGCCACCAATATTTTAAAACTGAGGGTCTTTTGTTGTTGTTGTGTTTTGGGGTTTTTTTTAAAGAAAAAAAAGAAGAATGAGATTTGGCACTGATAATTGTTAGTCTGTTCAGAATAGAGAAGGAAGGTTAATTAGCTTTTCTGACCTGAAAAGTCTAGGAAGGTATCCCTGGTGACTCACTAATTGCTGCTCAGTGCATAATGGTGTCTGTGAAGCAAAGTGCGTGAAGCTAGACACTGATAATAATGTTACTTTGATTTAAAATTCCACACCTGCAAGGACATAATGCTGCTTCAGTACAGCATGCACTGCACTGATAGACCTAAATATTCCCCAACTATTCATTTATTTTATTGGCAATGCTCGTCACTAATCTTAATTTAAATTTATACCAAGAACAACTGTATTTCTCAGATTCAAAGTAAAATGTTATTTAGGGTACCATTACTGCATATTCTGAAAGTATTTTCTCATGCATATTAAACATGTTTTCCATTAAGACTGGTATATGTTCTAGAGTTGACTTATTTAGCTGTGCTGATACACAAAGAATGTATTTTTAATAAAAAAAAAAAAAAGTAGTGCATATTAAGAAAAATGCCTCTAAACCATGAGAGACAGAGACATTGTGTTATATTTAATAATGATGTGAGACCAATATAGCATAACATATAGAATCAAGCTCACAGAGTATTAAGGAAATTGCTCAGTGTGTATGTCCTTCCTCTTGATATCTATAAATTGACATAAATGGTGAGGATTTCAATAAGCAGAATAGATATATACTATTAGTCCAGTTAATCAGTAGCTGTCAGGTCTGTTTTTTAAAAGTCCTCCAAAGAACAAAATACAAATTTGCTGTTCTTAGAAGGTCCTGTAGTGTAGTTTTCCTGAATAGCTTTTTGTTTAGAACTATGTAGTTTGCTTAGTAACTATAAACACATTTCTCATGTGAGATTTCTCTCTGGTGCTAGTGGTGCAGCTTTCTTTAAATAAGTATTCTACAGATGCTCATTGGATGAGTTGTAAAACATTTCTTCAGGACTCTGTCCTCCTATATTCCTACACGAGCATCCAAGTCTCATTTGCAATGAGCATAGTACTTCCAGTTTCCTGGCCGGGGTTGGAAGAGTAGGTATGTCATTCACAGGGTTAATTGACAAACTTCTAATCTATAACTCTGGAGTTCTGGATTAACAAATAAAAAAAGATTTGTTTATCACCTATTTTCCCCCTGAGCAACTTATGGCATAGTCTTGTAGTTACCTTGATCCATCTGCCAGTTTATTCACCTCCTTCCTTCCTTGCATCTATTCTGCCCTGAGCCAAGAGATAAAATTGAGTCAGAACTATACATTAGGAGGATGCTGACCCAACAGGAAAACCTTCTGTACCCTTGCCAGCACCTCTCCATAGGGGCAGTTGGTAGTAGTGATATAGCCTGGAGATGAAGGAGGAGAAAGGAGATAATGTAAATGTTCAGGTATTTCTTCTGGTAAGGCTGTCACATCGTTTATCACTGTTCTACGTCTGAGCCATAAATGAAGAGAAATAGCTTGAATGATACGTTTGCCCTGCCCACTCTTTCTTTGTTAGGATATCCTGCCAGTATTTCAGGCATTTAGGGGACTATAGATTATCAATTTCACTAGAAGTTCCATCTCAATCACAGAACAAAATACAGGTTCTGGGAAGGTTTCTGCTTTCTCCAGGCAGCCTGTGGCCTCCTGTTGCATGAGCACACAAGGACCTTCTACCCCTAATACTCCTGTTCTTCAAGGAACATCGTTCAGTGCTGTGCAAGGGAAGTTGTGTTGGGAGGAAAGAGGAAGAAACAGCTGGTCAGATCTCCTTTTCTTTCTGTTCCCCTGCGCAAAGTAATGGTGCAAATGCCACAGACTAGCATCCTGCAGACCTTTATACCTTGATACCAGATGTAGTCCCTGATGCTGGCTGTTGGCTGTGGACAGCAACAGGAATCACACAGGTTTTCTGTTGTGTTTTGGCAGACTTAGTCTGTGCTCCTGGGGACACTAACGACTTTGCCTGAGCAATCTGCAGGGTGATAGTTACTAAATCAGCATTACAGAAACTGTATCTTTGTCCTACACTCTTCCTTGTCATTTCTATTTCAGCTCAGATATTCAGTAGCTTGATAGATAAGACTTTGGCAAATCACAAAAGACATTACCTATATCTTGAATTTCCTGACTTGCCTTATTAAGCTACAATCTGTTGCACAGATTCACCCAATAGATGTGTTATAATGTAACCTGACACAATAACACACTTACTCCATGACAAAAACCAGAAGACATGTAAAATATTACTGTTTTTCTTATGACTTAAGCCGCTCTGAAAGCAAACAGGAGATCAAGTCCATTTAATTTAGCATGTATTTAATTCAACCAAAATTAAAGCAGTTGTCTACTAATGCACAGAATATTATTTTTAGACTTTTTTCTGAAAATTATTCTATCAGTAATATAACCCTTTATACATTATCTTACTGCTCATTGAATTTGAATTATTTTCATCAAATAAAATGTCCTCAGTTTCTGTTCAGGGCCAGATTTTCTTACCCCTATTTACATCTTAAACATTGTGCATGATTTGGCCACAGCATGACTCTTTATTTCACTTGCATAAAGTCTCTGGTTTAGGCGTTTCCATTTAGGAAACTAGTAGCCCAGCTCTCTCTTTATTGTGTTTATTATGGGATAGGGAAGGTTTGCTCAGTTTCCAGGCCTCTTTGCTGCACAGTTATAAATTCTGGCCAGGTCCAATAAGATTATTTATTGCCACATCAGAGCTTTTCTCCATGCACAGATAATGGAGTTTCCTCTGCAGACTTTAAGGTATTGCTCCATGCAGTTGCAACATGACTGAAATGTGATAATAATCCCAACCAGATTTCCCTTAGATCCCAAGACTTACTTTAAATTAATATGTATGTTCTCTTTCAGCTGCATTATGTTCATTTGCTTTATGATTATTCTGTTTTCATTATCTTATTATTAAGCCTTTCTTAACAACAAGAACTAGAAATGCCATTTAACTGAAGCTTAGATTTCCATTGCATTCATGGTTTTGCTTTAAAAATACAATTAAATTACTTTCAAAAAAATTACATGATTTGGCACTATTGTGAGACAGTATCTCTTTTGAAGTTGCACCGCTACTGAAACTTTGCCCTTATTGTCACAACCTTCCTGTAGCATTCTGTAGTACAGCTGTAACAGCACACATAGTCAAGGCTATTAGAGGCTTTTAATTTTGTCTCAGGAGATGCAGTTGCTCAGTTCCATGAAGCTTGCAAGCAGTTATATTACTTGTCAGTACTCTTTCAGAGGCATTGCTTAGACACTCAGGATTTACTCATAAGACTATAAAATAGCAACAGGCAAAATCCACTTTCCAAGCCTAAACATGGAACTTCTAGCGTGGTTTATGCATCATCTTGTGAAATATAAGGATAGGACCACCAGTGAAAGAGCCAAAAAGGGATAAAATGTCCTCCAGATGGGGCACTCTGGACAGGAATTTTCCTAAGTGAAGAGTCACCCTTCTCTGGGTGATTTTGGACACATATGCTTTATCTATACACTGTACTTCCAAGTTTGAACAGCTCGCTAACTGCAACAACTGAATCAAGACTCAGACCTCCAGGAAGAAGGCTGGTGCTTTAGGTGAGATATATTCCTGCAGGCCTTTCAAGTGAGAAGCATTCTGTTAGTGAGCCTTCACTGCTGCCAATTTGCCCAGTGCCACTACAGAACTGTGCAGCAAAAGGTACTTCTTGAAGAACAAATTAAAATTGTCCTGACACAGTCAGCATTCTCCATGTTCAGAGGAATTTTTTGCCAGTCCTACTATGCAAAAGTACCACCTTGTTCTTGAGACGGAACAAAAAGATTGAAGGATGAGGAAGAAATGTTCCAAAGTGTTCCAGGACAGCACAGACACACATCTGTTCTGCATCTCCCACACTGGTGTGTGGTACAGCAGAGACAGCAAAAGTAACAATCAGATGGGGAAAAATAGGGAAATCTTCTCTTTCTTAATCCTTTTCTATATTGTGGCTTTGAGACAAACATCATGTCTTTTTTTCTCATTCCTGCTCTAAATGGCCTTATGTGTGTACCTTATTCTTGGAGCCAGTGGCTCTGGAGTGGTGAGATTATGGGTCTGATGCTGCACACCTAAACAACTGCAGCTTTGCTGGGAGCTTTAATATAAGTGGAATCAAGCACTAAACTCTACAGCTGTAAGCAGAAACAGATCAAAGCTTCCTCTTTTCTTACAGGCAGCCTATACCTTACAGGTGGGATGTGGATTTGCTGGTGTTTTAGGCCAGACTTACAGAGCTGTTCTAGACCCACAGGAGCACTGGTCTTCCTCAGGCAAGACAAACTTCCATGGGTACAGGTAACTTCTAGTTGAGACATCCCTAACCCAGACATCTGATGAGTTCAGGCAGTCCTGGTGGAGAAACAGCATGACAAAGTGTGACAAGAGAGCATCTACTATTATAAGCTTTACTTCATCGTCTGTTTCAGAGTGTGAGGAGGGAGGGATGTTAAAATTGCTGACAGGATGCCCCAGAGAGCCAGGGTCTTACCTAGGGGAAGCTGCTAATTTCTATCAGTAGCTTATCTGAAATTTCTTTTGTTCTCAATACAGCATGCTTCGCTTTATATCAGTAGAGCCAGAGCTTTCAGAAATATTACGTGTCAAGGGCACCTAAGGGAGGTAATTTAGTTCCCACAGGTTTACTGGGTGGAGGCTCACACCAGAGTTATTTAATTTTTCCAGCTGGAGCCTCCAGGTAATTGAACCTGACAACACCTGGCAGAGGGTTCCACCGAGCATCTCATTCATTGTGTGGAGGCATCTTTATGTCACCCCTCATCACAATGTCTGAGTAACGAGGACACATATCTTCTTTGGGGTTTCTTTTTTTGTGTCCTATCTTCTTGAAACACTACCATAATCCTGAGGTAACAACACAGCAGAGGCAAAAGATAGGTACTAAAAGGGGTTCTTATCTGCAGTTTTATTATCCCATGCAATATTCTTACAGAAAATTACTTTCTGAAATGTGCTAAGCTGCTCTTTGACTCTCCAGGGCTCTGTTCACAATTTTTTGTAAGTGATTTTTGTTTAATTTGTAGCAATACAGGGATAGATATCTTTCACTGTGCCTGCCATCAACTTAATTGTAGCTATAGGAAATGTAAAGGCTACCCGGCTGTTTTTATTACAGAGCATAAAATAATGGGGCATTGTTTGCTTTTCTGTTTCTGTATGGCACGTTGGCTGAACTGGTTCCCAAGTTCACATAACTTTGTCCCATATAAATGCTTGATTTTAGTATGAATTAAACTTTAGCTACAGGAAGACCATATTGCCTACAATCGTTGTTCCTAACTGCTCACTTGCTGAGTGTAGCTCAGTCATTAGTAATTATTAGCATTAAGTCTATTGCAGGTGTATGTAAATGAAGGCTGCCTTTTGCTGTTTTGCTGCTTCTTTAAGAAAAACTATAGAGACAGAAAGTGCTCTAGCAATGAGGAGGAGCAGACTAGCTTTCCTTTCACTGGTTGTTCATTTTGTGCACATTTGCACACTCAAGCAAAGCAAGGAAACTAGGGCAGGAATGGGAACTAGGTTCTCCTGAAAGGACTGGAGGACACAGAGACTTGGCCTACTCTGCTGCAACTCAGATGTGCACCAGAGGAGCAGCCTGCATCTCTGCTGCTGGATTTCTGTAGAAGAGTGAAGCCACCCACTGCTGCCACACCTCCGCCAGGTAAGAGCTTCACAGCAGTAAGACAAGGTAGAGAGGGAGCTCTAGCTGCCAACAGCCTTTAGGAGCAGGCAGGGAATTAGGCCTGAAGTGTTAGGATAGGGTGGGGAGGTTGAAGAACAGAGATAGGTTACAAGGAGATCTGGGGCGGCAGAAGCTGCTGGTTTCCATGGGACATGCTCTGCCCTTGTGCTCCTAACATAGGGCTCCTGTTTTGCTGCAGAGAAATGCTATTATTGCTTTTGTCTACAGTCTCAACCACTGTTTTCAGAAAGGAGAAAAACAAGTGTGTATACTTGTCGTGGTTCCGTGTAAAAAGGTGTTCAGGG
>NW_008620618.1:0-19384 GCF_000691845.1 Merops nubicus | reverse complement strand
GGCGGCGTGTCCGCTTCGCGCAGCGCTTCGCCGCGACGGTGGGTCCGCCGCCCTGCTGGGGAAGCTTGCCGTCTGCCCCTGCTCGGGGCTTTCCCACTCCGCCGCCTCCGCCCTCCCCGGGTCTCTCCCGTAACGCCCCACGGAGGACGCCGCGGGTTCCCGCAGGGATTAAGGCCTGCTGCTTTTCGTGCGTGTCTTGCCGCTGGGGAGCGCGGCAGGGCGTCGGGGGGGAGAGAAGCCTCTTGAGACTTGACAGTTTGGAGTTCATCGGTAGGATAGCGTCGCTTCCATTGTGTATACGCCTCTGTTACAGGGGACTGGTGCTTTAGTACGTTATGCAAACGCGGCCAATTGCTGTTACAGTCTTGTTCCACTTCTGTGCTCTGCAAGAAACCTGAAAGTGTCCTGAGATGTCATTTGTACCTGATAGGAAATCTTCTCTTAGATAAAGTGCTTGGGGAGAAAGGAAGGAAGGAGCAAGAGCAGATCAATGGCTTGTGTGTTTTGTTCTGTTTGTTGTTTGTATGTTTGTTTGTTTTTCCCCACTGGGCAGGCATTTGATTTCTCAATTTTCTTCCACTGTTTTAGTTGCTAATAAGTGACAACGTGATTGTCCATACTTCAATTTTTGTAGCAACTTGAAAAATCACTGGCTTTTTTCACTGTTGAAGACTGCAAGCACAGTTAGGAAAAAGAAAGTAAAAATCACCTGGCTTATGTTTTTGAGATTTATTTTTATCACTGTTTTTCTAGAAATATTGTCTGTTTAAGCAGAAGTTTTCAGGTCTTTTATTTTTTTTTTTTTTTCCTGCTATCCAGCCCCACAGTTTTATTATAAAAATCCTTTTCACCTGTAGCTTTTTCATATGTTAGTGGTTTGGCTATTACAGTTTACAAATCGTTCCATTTTATTGATTTTTTTAGTGCTGGAAAGCTGCTTTAAACCGTTATGAGTGGAAGGATATACAGCATCTGTTTCACAATTTTCAAATACTATAGTTAATAGCTTTCATAAAGCTAAATTACCATTTTGTGAACAGCACATCTGTTGAGGTAAGGCATCATAGTGGTGAAGACTACTTTCTGTATCTCACCATCACGTCTGGCTAAGGTACAGTATTAGAAAGGTCTTAGTTATTTCAGTATCACAATCCTGTGCCCATTTTCTGTTTCTTCACTTGGCTTGCTTTTATCATTCTAAATGGTTTTTGGTTTTGTTTTTTTCCTTTTTAATACAGGGAGGGATAATTTTGTCTTTAAGCTGAAATTAAATACAATAGTTAGGGTCAGTAAATCTGTCATTATTGTTTGTTTACTTTAACTCCATATGAAAAGGTTTATAATTTTACTTCATTAAGTAGGCTTGAAATTTGGAGGTCTGAGTGATGTGAAAACACAAGGAGAGAGCTGTACACTAGAAGTACAACGTGAATTGTTAATAGAAATTTCCTAGGCATAGAAAGGAATTACAAATCTCTCTTTAATTAAGCATGGATTGTATGTAGGTTTCTGGGGTTTTTTAAAAAATTTACTGGTGGCTACTGTCACTTGAGTATACAATAATGCTAATAATATGTCTGTGACAACTTTCATCCCAAAATATGCTTCCATCAATGCTACTTGAAAATGAAAGGACTTCTTTAGTAAAGGCAGTAGTTTGTCCCAACGTACATGTCTAGCTATTTATTTGAAGGTAGTAGGGATACTGTGTCTAGCCTTGATCTTTTGTTTTCTGAAATTATTTAAGCCTGTATTTGGGTATGGAAGAAAGTGATGTCTAAATTATGCACTGGTATAAGAGCCTTTTTTTAATGCTTATTACATTATAATAGCACAAAAAATTTTTAAAACATTGTTGAGCTTTCTAAGTCATCATTTGCCCCAGACATGGTTAATCCAGCAGGACTCCACAATGCCACTCACCTCCCTAGCCGTTTAATTTCTGCTGCCTTCCTTGTGCTGACAGTATTGGCTGTGCAGGGAGCCAGATCAGGGAAATTGATAGTATTTGGTTGGTGTGACACTCAATAGAAGTAAATAATAATTTAAAAATCAATCTGTTGAATCATGGACATACTTTTTTTGTTTTTCTTATGAATGTCTTCTCAGGTAGAGAAGAAGAGAGACTGTTTAACAATTGGTATCAAAATGGTCTTGTGCTGGGTGACCCACAGAGGAGAGATGAGTCGTAGTGGAGCAGCTCCAACAGAGAAGGAAATTGGATAAAAAAAAAAAAATGTGGGATGAATGAAGAACAGTCTAAAGGATCTCAGCCTGTGATTTTAGGTGACAGTAGACCAAAGGACTGGTAATGGCAGTGGCTGCTGTTTCTTCTATTCAGGCTCTGGTTTTGTAGCTCTTAAGAATGTGTAGTCTGGGGGAAATATTCAGGGATTTTTAGCAAACAGTATCTATCTATCTGTTGTGTGTACATCAACCAGCATCTTTGTAACTGTTGAGTGCATTTGCTGTGTTTTTATTCTTTCCAAGTAGGAAAGGTTGAGGAGAAACAGACAGAGGTGAGGCCCATATTTAACTAGGAACTATTCTGAAAAATCTCTTAATGGTAAGTTCTGTACTGAATAAGGCCCTGAAGATGTGGGAGTTTTTAATGTAAACGTCTAGGGAGAAACTCTGAAAGTTAACAAGCTTATCTTTAATTTTGTTGCAGAACTGAATTTGAGTTTTGTGAAGGGAATATATTGTTGAAAGTACATATGAGAAGACTGCTCAGTGAAGAAGATATGGGTGTTGTCTTAAAGCAAACAGCTGACTGGTAAAATTGAGGCTAAATAACTGCCTCTTTTTTGCTTTTTGTAAGGTCAGAATGATTCATATGTTCCATTATAGGCTTTCCTCGTCAGGCCAAAATCTTTAAGATTTCTCTTTGATGCTGAAATATAACAGAACCTTCAAATACCCTTCCCTCTTGTCTTGGATTGGAGCAGACTATGTCTCATCCTGGTACAGTGACCTTGGTTATACTAATCCAGCTGAATTCAAGGTAAATAACTCTTTTCAAACTGGCAGTCTATCACAAGTGGAGTCCCCCAAGGATCAGTCTTGGGCCCAACGCTGTTCAGTATCCTCATAAGTGATCTGAAGGTTGGGATCAGGTGTACCCTGGTGATACCAAACCAAGTGGGGAATTGGACACTTTGTAAGGGAGAGTCACCCTGCGGGAAGACCTGGTTAGGCTGGAAGCGTGGGCTAACGAGAACCCTATGCAGTTGAGTGAGGACGCATGTAAGGTCTTGCACCTGGGAAAACATGATCCATGAGTACAGCACAGGCTGGGATCTGCCTGGCTGGAGAGCACATCCGTGCAAAGGGACTTGGGGCTTCTGCTGAACAACAATCTCAATATGAGTGAACAGTCTGCTGCTGCAGCAAAGAATGGCAACAGGGTGCTGTGTTGCATCAACAAGGACATCACCAGCAGAGATAAAGACGTCATTATCCAAATCTACTTGGGGCTTATCAGGCCACAGCTGGAATACTGTGATCAGTTTTCATCCTCGCTATACCAAAAAGGTGTGGCCAACCTGATACTCTATAATTCTGTGATTTTTGCATTGTTGTGAAGTGGTCTCCTATGCCGAGTGGAAGTCACTTCACTTCCTAAAACTTCCTGCAGTTCTAGGTAGTTGAGTAGGTAAGTATTTTGTTCTTTTTAGTTGTTCTTGGCTTCTGCATTGTTCTGTTTTTAATTGGGAGAAATTAGAGAATTTGTGAAACAGTCGTTCGAGCCTGAGATTGTGTTCTTGCTTTTAAAAAGGAAGTTGGTTAACATAGCATGCTATGATAAACAGTAAGCAATTTCAGTAGTTATAATCATCAGAAACTGGAGGAACTAAGCAAACAAAGACCTTTATTTTGCCCAGACATCAATTTGAGAAAAGCTGTCTTAAACAGATTCCTTTAAGTTGTAAGTCAAAAACAAGTTTGCCGCTTCATGCACGAAAAGAGTAATGACATTGTAGGCGATAGGTGATTTAAGAATAAAAAGACAGTAAAATGGATCCTAATAGCATGTCCTCTAATAGCAAAATAAATCTTATTGCAACAAAACTGTTTAAGTTCCTAGGAGCAGAAAATGTATGTTCAGGAGACTTTTTTTCTTTTAATTGGATGGAGAGTACTTGAGCCATTGAGGCTTACTTAATAAACTCTGGAATGCAAGAAGAATGAGGGGACAGGCCCAACTAATGATGCATTCTGTCTAGAAAACCTAAACAGAATGACTGGAATAGCTGTGGCAGTTAGCCTTGAGATTGTACAACACATTTTTTTCAGGCCTTTCAGCCTAGAATTCTTTTAATTATCAGAGAAAGGTGCCATAGTTAATGTCAGCCAACACTTTTAATAGTAAGTGAGGCCAAAATGCTTAAGTCAGAATTTGCCCATAAGGAAGCCTTTAACTAATTAGTTTGGATTTTACATAAAGGAAATCTGAGCATTGAAGTTTTCAAGTGTCTAATGACTAGTTAGTTTGGTCTAGCAGACTTTTTCTGTTGAATGCAGCCAGTTGTTTTCTGAATAATCAGAAGTTGATGTAGTTAAGATTTTCAGGTGGCTTGTGTAGTGGAATAGATCTAGAAGAAAAATGATCAGGAAAATTTGTGAAATATGACTCAGGTGAACTTAATGTGAATTTTTAAATTACCAAAAGTTAGTCCTTTGTCTTAAAAGCAAATGCCTGTGATGTCAAAAGTGGAATCTAAAAGGAACCTCAGGCACCTTGTTGGTAACCAACTGACCATGGACTTCATTCTAGCAAAATAGTGAAAAGCTGGATCCGTAGATATATAGTGGATATCAAATGGAACTAGAGAAATGTTAGGCGTTTCTGTGTGGCGTTAGGTATGGAGTTCTCTGCTCTTGTCTACATCTCAAGATGAATCATCACAGATTTCAGGTGGTCATGAAAACCTGTCTTGTGGTTGGTTTATTTTTTTCAAAACTACCATACATAAAAAAAAAAGGCTGATTTTTCTTATTAGGGATGCTGTCAAGTGTTTAGATAAAAGCTGAACATGTATAATATCTAGCTAAAATTATTTTTTAGCTCCTTAATGTAGCAAACAGACCTGAGAGTGTAAACAGTCACATTGGAATTAATATATATTCCAACACTAAATGGAATTTTCCCAACAATGTATGGGACAGTATAGCATGCATCCTTCCAGTGTTTGCATAAAGTTTATAGATACTGACTAGCTGTCTGTTTTAGTGAGAAGTCTGGATGGGACCTGAGACTCTTAAGATGAGATTCTGTGGTGCATTTTATGCGCCGCTTCATGCTATTGACTGAAGGTCCTTCCAATTTGTCTTCAGCCAGCTTGAGTAACTCTGCTCCACAGCTAGGGAAATGAGGGATTGAGCTGCTGGATCAGACAAAGCAGGTGTTCATCTTGGTTGTGACCTTGAAAGTGACTGTAACTTTTAAAGTGTCAGCCTTCCTGGCAGTTCATGTGCCTGTCTGAATGGCAAGGAGCTGACCACAGAAAGCCGAAAAGCTCGTTTGGAATCGTTAACCTGGGCCAATCTTCTCAAAAGAATGTTTTGTTTGCAGTTTAGTGTATGTACCTTGCTCCTCTGTCTGCTTCACCTAATACACTGACTGGCCTTGCTGTGGATGGATACTTTGTTTAGCTAAATAATTCCATGTAGAACTGTAATAGCTTAGTTCCATCTTAAAGTTGTGTCATCACATGGTGAAGCCGTGAGGAATTTGTAGTAGGGGAAAAGGTAAAAAGTGAATGAGAGCAACTGATTCTAAGTTACTACATTGTAGTACATGGTGATAAATTCCAGGAGTGACTTTCTCCACTCTTTTAGTTTTATAGTGTTAAAGGTAAACAAACCTCATTTCATATGGACTGAAAGCAGTACTAGTTTAATAATAAGTGGTGCCATGTAACTTTTACCAATGGCATGTGTTTGCAAATGTTTTGCAAGAGTAAAGCTTTCTTATAGATTGTGTGCTAGCTGTAAGTTTTTTTAACATCTTGGTAAGCTTATGTTCTTTGATGTTTACTTTTTAGGAGGACAAGTATACTGACAGCTTTCTATTTAGAGGGAATGCCAGTTTTACACACAAAAAAAAGTAGCTTTTCTTCAGAAAATACATAGCCAACTTCCCCACACACATAAACAGAAATATAATCTGATTGCATATAAAGAGTCCAAGTAAGCATTATTGCATCTTTTTCATTATACTTCCTCCTCCCTCACACTAGTAACCTTTAGAAGTTTTTGTTAGTGTTTTTGAGGTGTTTTTTCATTTCTCAAGAGAGACTGAGTGTCATAAGAAAAATTCATATTTAGCTTCAAGTCATTCTCCTTCTTGCCCCAAATACCGACACCCTTATTGTGCAGAAGTATGGAGGCAATGGCCCTGGAATAGGTTGTTGCTGTGTGGTGGGAGGCTGTTCTCATTTGTTAAAGCAGTTCATATGTTCAGGATTGTCCTTGCTTCTTATAGTTCAGCTGCACTCATTTTTCAAAGCAATAACCTAATTGCTTGTACTAATTAAAGCCTGTTAGCAAAGCGGCACGGTATTTAGGTCAGCTTTTCTTCACTGTCCTTTTGTGCCTGTGCCTCCTGTTCCTGGCATTTCCCAGTTGCTGCAGGTCCTCTTTTCAGCCTTGCAGCATGTCAGCCTTTGTTGTGATGCTTGATACTCTACTGCTTTCCTGCTTTAAGCCGCCTGACCCATTTTATGTATTGTCATCCACTGCAACTAGTAAAGACAGAAGGCTGGCAAAATTCAGGTAGAGTCTGTCAGAGATGTACACAACTAAGCTGGTTTTAACTGGTCGAGTGTAGAGTGGGCAGTCTGAATTAACCTTTGGTTGGAGGGCTTTGTAGTTTGGTGTCTAGTTTGCAAGCCTGATGAAGGTGCACAGAGCATTACCATCGAGCAGAAGAGAAGGTTAGCCCCAAGAAACTGTCTTCAGGTTCTCAAATCACTTGCTACTATTTCCATATGTGTACGAATGTTGGTCGTGGAACTCTGAACTGGAGTGGATTCTCTGTTTTGGGAGAGGGGAAGGCTAAACCATGGGGTATGTAAAATGAACTACATGTTGCTCTCCTTCAGTTATTTTTTTTTTTTTCCATGTTAGAATTTCTAAGTTGGTATTTCCAAGATGCAGTGCTCTTATGCAAATATAATATTGTAGATCAAACATTCTTAATGGGAAAAGTGACACATCTCTTGAGTCATACAACTTGTGCATTCGATTCAGATACACTTTTAAACTATGTCCCACGTAGCTGTGGAATTTGCTGGTGTAGCAGCACAACTATTTATCTGTTTATTTAAAATCTGTTCCACTCCACTCTTGAGGTAAGTCTTATCCTTAGCTTGGCCGTCATCACTTTTACAGTTCTGCTTTTTCTTCCATCTACCATGGCTGACTGTTCCACTCTTCATACAAAATTTTCTCCAGGGATTTCATTCTAACATTGGAAGGGGAGCTTGTCTGTTACCAGCTGACCTGATAGTTGTTCATGAGGATATTTTTCATCTTCCTGGAGAGGAAGATCTAGAAACTTTGGAAAGAAATTGAAGCTCATATTTGGACTTCTGCAAGGAGGGGAGGATATTTTTAAAGGAAACAAATGAGAACTACGGAGGTCTCTTCCTCAACATTGCTTTCATTATCAGTGTTTGTCTTTTCTGACAAGGTTAGACCATTCTCTGGGAACAGTTTTCTTGAGTTTAAAAATCAGTTAGCACATTAAGTAACAGCTCTAGGAGAAACTTATTTAAATAAATGTTTTCATGTTGTTTTTTTCCCCTACTAGGAAGTTCTTTCTGGAGTCGTGGTCATAACAAGTAAGGACCCAGTCCAGCACCAAGGTGTCTCCTTAACAATGGAAGGATCAGTAAATCTGCAGCTTAGTGCCAAAAGTGTGGGTGTGTTTGAAGCTTTCTATAACTCTGTCAAGGTAAGACTTGTGCAGGTTAATATCTTTAGCACAAAACCTCTGTATCTTTTCTCAAATTGAATTATTCCTTAATGGCTCTCAAGTAGTTACAGCACTTCATGGTATGTAAGTGATAGAAAGCAGAGAAATGCTCAGCATTATCTAGGCATAGATGATGACATTTTGAGGGAGGAATTTGCACTAATTGAGGCATTTTCTTTAGGGCTGAAATACAATAACATAAATAGTATGGTTACTGGATGATGCATTGAAGGACTGTGGTTTAAAGAAAAATAATGAATTGTGTGATTTTTATTTTATTTTAAATGACTGGGTGTAATTGGACTTTTGTGCCAGATCACTCAGTCTCACAGTATTTTTTGTGGAGACTAATGAGGGTGTGTGTTACCGGGCACGATACAGGACCTGCACAGGTTCTTCCATTGCTCCCGTGAGACACCAGCATTACATGTAGATCTTTAGGGTGGGAAAGGGCCAGAGAGAAGGTAGGAGAGAATGGCTTCCTGCTCAACTGACACATGTACTTGCAGATTCCCACTGCTACTATTAAGTGCCATAATTTAGAAAATGGGACTCCACTTTCCACAGTGCTTGAGACTCTGCTGTTTAGCCCTCTAAATATATTTTGTCATTATTATGACAAAACCGTAAAACAGATCACAAGTTTTCTTGAGGAAAGCATTCTTGAGATTTCATTGTAGGACTGGAGAGCTGTGTGTTGTGAAGGAGCAGCTGAGTTTCTGGAAATTGAGGAAGTCTATTGGAATTTAGTGGATGTTGTTGGCTCTTGAAATGCCACTCTGCTTCAACCTAAACCTCTTATTTATTTCTTCAGCCTATTCAAATTATTAACAGCACTATTGAAATGGTAAAACCAGGGAAACTTCCCAGTGGCAAGACAGAAATTCCATTTGAATTTCCATTGAACGTAAAGGGGAACAAAGTCCTGTATGAGACGTATCATGGTGTCTTTGTTAATATTCAGGTAAGGCAGTCATATCTTCACAGAAAATCCAAACTGTTTTCTGCAGAATGTATTCTAAGACGTCTGTTATTCCATGGAAGCAGAGGATAAAGTTTTGTGTTGAAGTTTTCATAGTGCAGTACATTTTCTCTCCTGAATTTGAAGAATGAGCAGAAAGTTAGATGCTTTGAAGTATGTAGCTTTTAAGCTTCCCTTTATTAATATAGCATTGTTCTGGTGTATTTTCTAGCTATAACTTAAGATTAAAAATCATGCCACATGTTAACCTTTTGAGTACTAGATTGTACGTAGTTTATAGTTGAATTTTTTTTTTACTTCCAGTTTCTAGGAGTAAACACTTTCCACAGGTGGTAACACTTCTTAAATGTGGGAAAAGAACCATCCTGAGAACTCAAAATACCATCAGTATAATGTTGCTTCTAAAAAATCATTCTAATTTCCGTTCCCTTTTCATTTCCAGCATTTCATTGGAAATCGTTGATGATAATGAAACTGATCAGATGCAGTAAGGGATGTACAAGAGAGCTCTAAAAGCATATTGGAAAGAGGGTCTTTGTGTTGAGAAAGGGTAGAACGTATTTGCCGTATTTGTTAAACTTTGTACAGTTCTCTTACAGACCTTTTGATCTAGCTCTGATTTTATTGTGAAAGAAGTTGCATTTTTCATTTTGTAGCCAATCTGTATAGTAGCCCATACTCAAATACAAATGTGTGTATTGTTGGCCTGGTACCAGTGAGACATCGTTAGCATAGTAGACAATCAATTACTGCTAATAGTACTTAAATATTAAAAATCAAGTGTACTGACTTACCAGATCCTTGTTAAGATACAGGGGTAAGTCCTACAGGAACAAGGCTATCTAGTGTTCAGTGTCTGTTTTCCTACATTCATCTGTGAGAAGCATCCTCAAACTAGAGGAAATCTTTCCATCACCTACTGTTTCAGGCCTTGCACATGGAGTAAATCTTTAAAGAATGATGGCATAAACAGAACAGTAACAAGATGTCTTGCCTGAAATACCTGTCAGAACTACGGTAACATGTATGTGATCCTCCTTATGTTGTAGACAACATCCATTCCATCTTCATGAAAAGACTGCACCATGGTGTCCTTTTGTTCCAAATGTAGCTGTGTAATTTAATAACGAAGAGTCAAACCAGTGTTGAGAGCTTGTAGCATCTTCAAAAACATGAATTTTTTGCTTTCCTGTGGAGAGGAGTAACATTTCCTGCCCAAATCTGTGTGTACTATGTGCTTGTAACAGAATCTTGCAGAAACAGTTTTAAATTCTGACTTTTTTGGTTAAAAGTTGTCCTTACCATCCATGAGTTTGGACTGGGTTTTGGTAGGTTTTTTTTGTGGGTTTTTTTTTCCTTTGAGGAAAAGTCTTTGTTCAGCCATCTCTTGAATGTATGTATTGTTAGACAATGATATTTGGTTTGGTGGTTTGTATTTTTTTTTTTTTAATTCAAGATAAAAATTGAAGGAGCCACTAAATGCCAAAATTTTCAGACTAGTGCTGATGAAAGAACTACTGAGTTGTAAAACTTCTGTGATTCCTCCCCCACTTGCAGCTCACTGAGAGTATTGGATTTGATGACGAAGTATGAAACCGTTAGCTATTTAGCTGAACCGGAAGTCTTATATTACAGTCTGAGATTTTAAAAAGACCCTAACAAATAAAGCAAAAACCCACAACCCCTCCATACCACCCTAGCCTATCAGAAGTAACTAAAAGACAGCTTCCTTTGGTTTTGGTCTACATGTAGATGTTTAAGTACTTCCCGTATCCTTTTTTTTTGGTCTTGGCTTTCTTCCTAACGTGATGTCTGTTGTTCATGGTAGGTATGTAAAAAATGGTGTAAGACTGGATGAGTTGTTTTTCATAATCCAGATAACTTGCCTATGGTCATTATCAGTTGTTTTAAGGTATACTTCAATGGTGAATATTTGTTTTGTCATTGCTACTCTGATCTGCATAGCTTCCCATTACAGGTTGGGGGTACGACATAATTAAAAGCTCCCCGAGGCTCATTTGTGCATAGGCACTCGGGGTCTCTGTAGGGAGGCACCAGGAACTGGAGTGGATTGGAGCTGAGTCCCTAGGCTGGGCATGCCTGGTTTTGCCTGTTCCTCATCAGTGAAGGAGTTAAAAACTGTCTTGTAAGGGCATTCAATGGATAAGTTATCGATGCTGAAGTGTATGATTACTGTGTCATACTATTTTTCAGTCAGTCATTTATGGCTCCCTTTTTAGGGATGAGAATGGAGGAAATTGGCAGCGAGTTTTTGAACGGTGAACAGCAAAATTAACCATGTTGCCTGACTTCACTGTACGTGGCTTTTAAGTTCAGCTGTACAGTTAAAGACAGTTCACCATTAAATATGCATATAACTCTTCCCACTGTTAAATTCAGTTTTACAATAAGTTTAAAATTAGAGAGGCTGTTACTGTATCTTATTGGTAATCACTTAACCAAAGTATGGTGAAAAGCACTACCGTAATCATTCTTTGCTGAGTGGAATTTGGATGCTGAAGCCATACAAGAACAATACTCTGTCAGTGAATTAGTCCCGCAATCTCATAGGTTGTTACGTAGCACAGCAGATATGGAAAGCATTTGCCACTTACTATGGGACTGTAAACACAAGGAAAAATCAACTTTTGTTTGGGAGCATCTAAAATCAGTGTATACGTCTTATCTCCTTCCCCTCTCCCTATCACTGGTATGTACATTGCCTACTGATTGGTTTTAAACTATGCCTCAAATATTAATAACAGTAACATTCTGCACATATGCAATAGAAAGATGAAAAGTTAAGAGATACAAAGGAAATCTTAACTAAGGCTCTTTGTTTCTCTGCCTTCTTATTCTTGTCAGTACACTTTACGGTGTGATATGCGACGTTCTCTGCTGGCTAAAGACCTGACTAAGACTTGCGAATTCATTGTCCACTCACTGGTAAGTGTGATTTGTATTAGCTATACAAAATTACATTCCCCCCAAGACACACTTTACGAGAAGTTTGGCAGTTAGGTTAGAAAACCAAGTAAAACCATTTAATTTGTAATAGCAACACCTGGAATATGTATGTGTAAAGGAAGCCCGCCTCAAAACAAAAACATCCAGAAGAGCTGGGGTGTCAGTTGCTTCTGATTACAATAAAACATCTCTCTTTTCTTTTAAAGAAAATAATGTGAAAAGTATTTGGATTATAGGATTGTGGGTTTTTGTACTGCACTGATTTTATTCTCTTATTCATACTTTCAGTTCAGAAACAACGGTGTGGTTAGATAAATGTTATGGCATTCTTCTAAACACCATTTCAGATTACCTAAGCTTCTCTTAGCCAAAAGTTCCAGGCACCCACGCTGCCTGTCCTAGAAATGGGAGTTTGCTCATAAAGAGAAAAAAGATCTGATTTCTGGTCTTCAGATGACTAATTATGATTTGGAGCCCTGACTCAAAAGTATCAAAGTTGGGACTGCATCAAGCTAGAAATAAGAAGCTTGTCAGCTTAATCGCCTTTGCTGTGAAGTAAGCCTATGGCTGGCAGTGTGCTGAGATAACTAGGCTGACAAATACCCCCATCCTGAGGCTAGCCACATGGAGACAGCCTTCCTCCTGTGGGGTTATTGCTGCGGGATGAGGTCTGACTGTCTCACAAGAAATGCTTTGCTACTTGTTATTTGAAGTTCCTGTGTCAGATTGGGTTTTAGTTTATGTTGACTTGTACGCGTGTCCAGAGCATCTGGTGTCAGTACAGACTGCAGTCCTAATTAAGTATCTCTTTTTCCACCCACAGCTTGCTAGAACGTACTGTTTGTATCATTCCTTTGAACTCTTAACAGGACAGTAAAGTATTAGACTCTTCTGTCTTACTTACAAATAATGGTAGAAATATTTCAGTTTTATAGTACCTTTTTTATAGATTTAGCTAAGTGCTATAAAAAAGTTTCCTGTTGGTAAGAATTCATTATTTTTTACAGTATATTATGCTACATTTTATTAGCCTGTTATTACAACTAAGCTACGCTTGTCAAAATAGTGAACAAATTGCATATTGTGCAGTTTCCTCATTTTCTTTCTTGTTCCACTACAACACTCCTTAGGTCACAAGTCAGTAAATCATGAATGTCTGTCGGGGTGGATTAATGAGTTTTTACTGCACATATAGTTCTCACTGTCAGTGCTCAATGTACCAGTTCACTTAACCTTATTCTTTGCCAGAATTTGTCATTTATGGGAAAATAGTCAGTCTTCCAACATCTTCCATCTTGCAGCTGGGCAGCAGAAGCTATTTTGAATTCCAAAGTAGTGAGGGTAGGTCCTAACTCGGCGTCCCAAGTTAAGCCAAGTGAAGGTGGTGGCCTGTTCTGCCAGCTCCCGCTTGCAGACGGTTGAGTCTCGTTGATGCTGTTCCGGCCACTTGTTGTAAATATGGGGGGAAAAGACAGTGCACCTCACTGAGCCAAGGATGGAGAGAGGGGCTGGTGAGGGGTAAGTGAAGCTTGTCTTCTGGTGCAGAGTACAGGCTGCCATCTTACCAGAGCTCAGGGCTTGTTCAGTCCCTTATGAAAGACTTGACCTACTGTTTTTGTGATAAATAGGATAAACAGATACTGCAGAACTGTAATAATGTACCCCCAGAATTGCTTTTCCAGTGTGGAAAGCTAACCTGTACCAAGTATTGTTAATTTTACAGTTAAAGAAACTGGAATACTAAGCCCATTAAATCGATGCTACACTAAATTCCATCAGCTGAGGATCTCCTGGTAGTATGAGGGTGGCTTAGGAGAGCTGAGCTGTTGTTGAAAGGACAGAAGAAAGAGTTCAAAGTGATCAGAGAAAACAAGAGGGAGGGAGAGTTTGTACAACATATTTGAAGCAACAGAGTGAGTTCATTTGTAACCTGCCCCTCTCTCCCCAGCCCAAATACTAAGTATTAATAATGAAAGGAAACATTGCAAGTGACATAGAATATGTAATTATTTGTAAATACAGAAATGTGAAGTTTACCTTTTTTTTTATACCATACACTTCATATAGGTAATTCATTTCTTATTTTCCATGTGCTTTAGAGTAGTTGACCACATCTTTTGATTTTGTTTTCCTTCTGTTGTTTTCTTTGTGGTTTTTTTTTTTTTTTTCTTCAGTGTAGGTAGAGCTTGTGCAGAAAACATACAAACTATGTGTTTGTTGTGGTTTGCAGTGGCAGACACAAAGTAACAAAAAATTGACACAGTTTTGTTCTACAGTTTAGGTTTGTGGTGCATTGTGACTTGTGTTTACATAATACTGTAATGTTATCTAATAACAAAGGCAGGAAATCTCAAGGTTTTTATTCTATAGATGCATGCTTTAAGCCTGGAAACTAACACATCCAACAGTTACTTGAGTTTGTTACCTTTTTTAATATTCTCTCTGTGTGTTTTGTAAACCATAGTTTACGGTTTAACTCTTGCATTACTTGTAGTCACAAAAAGGGAGACTGATGCCAAGCCCAGTAGACTTCACAATTACTCCTGAAACTTTGCAAAATGTTAAAGAGGTAAGAGTTTTCTTATTTTATTTTAAATGTAACACTTGTGTGATTCTGAGTGAGAAAAACAGAGGAACAATTAAATTGGATAATCAGCTTCTCTTTTTTTCCCCACTTTTCTCCTTTTTTACTTCTGTAAGCAATAAAGTGATTCTGCTTGTTCTCTTGTGGTAGTGGTGACTACTTGCCAGTGATAAGGTAGAGCTTTGTTCAGTAATGGTTAAACATTTTTCTCATTTTTGAGTGAAAGGTGGCAGTGAAGTGAGAAGAAACATTTTACACAGTGTCTAGCCAAGATACTTCAAAAATGTATGTTTTGGTCCTTGGTTACACCTTTCTTACAGCCCCATGTAGCTTTGGGAAGCCTGTATGAGTAGTAGTAGCTGTCCTGGTCATTTAGCTTTCTGAATGCTGGTTTCTGTTTCTCCACTGAAACCTGTCTTCTGTCTTTTCAGATATTCCTGTTGTGCTCTTTTTGCTAATAAGACTACTCTCCTGCTTTAGGTCTCCTGTCTGCATCCCAAATTTATGTTAGTTCCAGACTTCTGAACTTAGACCTACTCTTCCACTTGTTTTTCAAAATAGACCTTGTGATCAGCTGTTTGGTTGTTTCATGCTGTTGTTGACTTTACATATTCACAGAATCATTGTGCTTGGAAAGGACCTCTGGAGATTGGTCAGTCGAGCTCCTGTGCTCAGAGCAGAGTCATCTTGAGCAGGTTGCTCAGGGCCATGTGTAGTCAAGTGTTCAGTCTCAAAGGCTAGAGGCTTGCAACCACATGACAATGTTACAGTGTTTGACCAACCTCACAGGACCAAAAGAAAAAAAAAAAAAAACCCAAAACCAAACCATTTATCAGTAATTTTCCTTTATTTTGATTTGTACCCATAGCTTCTTGTCCTTTCAGCAGATACCACTGAGAAGAGTCTGACACCATCTTCTTTACTGCTTCCCCTCAGGTATTACACCTGTTGATAGCATTCCCCTGAGCCTTCTGTTCTGCAGTGTAAACGATCTAAGCTCTCAGCTGCTTCTTGGATGTCATGTGCTCTTAACCATCCTCATGGCCAAGTCCAGCAAACCTGTACTACTTGTACCAGGAAGCCCTGAATGGGACAGGTATCCCCAGTTTCATCTCACTAGTGCTGAAGAGATGGGGAGAATTGCCTCCCTCAGCCTGTTGGCAATGCTTCCTAATGCAGGTCAGGATGCAGTAGGCCCATTTATCCAGCCTGTTGAGGTCCCTGTGCAGGGTAGTGCAGCCAATCTTCCCAGTTTTGTTTTGCCTGCAGACTTGTTGAGGATGCACTCTGTCTCATCATCCAAGCCATCAATAAAGATGTAATATTTCCCCCAGTCACTGATGTACACCACTAGTGACTGGCCTTGGTCTGTATTTTGTGCTCCTGGTCACCAACCTTTGAGTCTGGCAGCTGGGGCTGTTCTCAGTCCACCTCAGTGTCTGATCTGCAGATCCAGCCTGTACTCTGTCGGTTTGTCAGTGAGGTTGTTAGGAGAAACATCATCAAAACCAGCACTGAAGCCAACACAAATAGTATCTACTGCTCTCCCCTTGCCACCAAGCTAGTTAGTTCATCATAAAAGGCACTCAGGTTGGTTAAGTATGCTTTCATTTTCATAAATTTATGATGACTGCTTCCAGTCACTTTCTCATCCTTTATATGTTTGGAAATGCCTCTCAGGGTCATTTGCTCCATGACTGTCCCAGGGACTGAAGCAAGGCTGACAAGCCTGTAGTCCCTCAGATCTTCCTAACTAAAGATGAGTGACATTTGCTATCTTCCATTCTTCAGGAACCTTTTTTGTTCATGACAGCCTTTCAAACATAATCAAGTTTGGCCTTACAGTGGCGTCAGTCAGCTTCCTCAGCATTTGTGGGTGCTTCCCATCAAGTCCCACGGGCTTGTGTACATCCAGTCTGTTTAAATGTTCTCTAACCTGCTCCTCCTCTACCTCTACTTCCTTGCTCCAGACTTTCCCTGTGGTTCCAGGGGCCTGGGGTTCCTGAAGGGAAATCTTATCAGTAGAGTTGGAGGTAGAGAAGACATTAAGTACCTCTGTCATTTTCATGTCTTTTGTCACTAGGTCCTGTGCCATAGTTAGTAGTAGCCTGACATATATCCTTGTCTTCCTTTTGCAGCTGATAGACTTTTAGATGCACCTTTTTGTTGCCCTTCAGGTGAGCTTTGGCTCTCCCGAAACCATTCTTGCACACTTGGATAGTGTTTTTATGTTCCTCCTGAGTCATTTGACCCCACTTCCATATTTTGTATACTTCCTTTTTGTGTTCATTAGTAGCATCGTGTTCATCCATGCAGATCTCTTCCTACCTTTGCTTGAGTTTCTGCATGTTGGTGTAGACCATTCTTGAGCATGGAGGAGGCACTTCTAGAAGCCCACGCCAGCAGCGGTCATGGCCGCGCTGGAAATGCGGCTGAGGTGGAGGATGAGCAGGTTGTGTCCAGCAGCCTCTCTCATCTCTGGAGACTGCTGCACACTCAAAGTGTCTGTTTTTCCAGATACAAGGGTGTACCGATTATTTGTGGTAAAATTGCATTTTGAGCCTACTGCCAAATACTGAGCTCTCAGCAGTCTGTTCTTCTATGAACCATGTTAGTATAGAAAGCATTTTCTGTTTCTTTTTGTTTTCTGTATCTTGATACTCTGTTCGCTGGCTTAGCAGAGCCTTGGTGGACATCATGAAAAGGCCCTGTCTTGTTAAAACCTCTTTCTTAAGTTTAATAGCAGACCCTGTGCCTTTCTTCATTTCAGGTACATAACTACAAAGGAAGTTCTAAAACCTCTGACATCTCTGATCCAAACAGATCTTGGTATTTAATTATGCAGCTGTCAGAAGAATGGTATTGAATGTATATGGTACCACAAGCAGTGGCCTTTTTTACTACTTTTAATGTTTATTCCTCTCCATGTCTCAGAAGAACATGTGGGTCTGAAGTGACTACCTGATGGACATGTAGAAAAAGTCACTTGTTTTGGTATATTTAAAATATTAAAATTCCAGTTCTCTGCTTGTCTGGAGATTGTGACTGAACTGTAATTTCTGGTAAACTACTGGAAAACTGATTAGGAGGTTTACAGTAGCCAGGAAAAGCACAAAGAAGTTAGTTGAAAAACCAGGATGGATTTGCTTGTATGTTCTTGATTCTCATGTTGGGAGGATTATATAATAGAGTGTAAACGATAAGTGAGAGAAGACCTAGGCAAGATTAAAATACGAAGAGTACTAACAAACTACTAAGGCTCTAGGAGAAATACACCTTTAAAAAACGAAGCCTCATAGACTAGGATTGAGGAAAACGGCCTCAAGTTCTCATTCCACAAGTTCCTTTAATCTGTGTCTCTTAGGTTCCTGGCTGCTGTACTTCCAGGGGTGGATGTCCCAGGGAAGCAACTGTGTTTACTAGTAGTGGTGATGAGAAGAACCTGTGAGGGATCATGCAATAAAAAAGCATTCTAGTAATACATTATTAGCACTCAGTATTTCCTAGGGTGGTTTTGTCAGGAATGGAACTTCTGTTATGTAAGTTAGGAGAAAATACCCAAGTGAGATCACATTTACTAAACACATGAAAATTCTTCTCTTTTTTTTTATTTCCCCCAAAATTTGATTTTTATTTTTTTTTATTTCCCCCAAAGATTTGAGTGGAACAGCTAAATTCTGCAGAGGTGTTTGGTATCTGAGTGAAGCAGTCTAAGCAATAGCTGAGGAGAACTTTTCTCTCATTGCTGGCAGCCAGGATTAAGAACCAAAACAAACAGAATGGGAGGAAAAAAATAAAAAGTTTGCAACCAGAGAGTTGGTTTGGAAGAAAGGAGAATCATTTACATGAGGAAGGAAATCTGAGGCCATGAGCAAAGTGGGAACAGATGGTTGGAAGGTAGGGGCTAACATCAAAGGTGTAGATAACAAAAAATTAAGAAGCATAAATCTTGCAAAAGAAGGGGAAGGTTAGAACACATTGCTCAAGCAGTCTGAAGAAAGCTGGATGGTGAAGGTATGAGCTGAAGATGTGGGTAGAAAACTTGTCTGTTTCAATATGCCTCCTGCCAGAACTTGGAATGTAACTGGGCCTTCTGGCCTACAAGTTTCTCTGCTGGCAGAGAGTATTGGTGATGCCTGCTGGCCTGAAATGTGGGGATAGGGGGACAAAATCCCTTGCTTCAGTCTTTTGTGGAAACTGATTTACAGCCTGTCATCCTTAATCAGCTATTCTTACTGCTCCTTCCTTACAGTAGGATGCATATCCTTCCTTAAATGTAGGATGCATATTGAAAAGTTCATATTATTTAAACTGAGGCATTTCTGAATTTCCAAGTTCTTAAATTTGCAACTTCTTGGGATTCCCTGTGTACTTTGATACTTGCTTTTCTGTAAGGTGGATTGTTGTTTTTTCTTAGTCTGCTCTCACAGTTGTTTTTTTTTTTTTTTTTCCTCTCTCCAATCTTTTCAGAGAGCTTCACTTCCAAGATTTCTCATCAGAGGCCATCTCAGTTCTACAAACTGTATCATTACACAGCCACTGACAGGGGAGCTGGTAGTGGAGAATGCAGAGGCTGCAGTCAAGAGTATTGAGCTACAGTTAGTACGTGTGGAAACCTGTGGTAAGTTTCTCTGTAAATGGAATGGTTACAAATGGCAGAAATTGCCACTCGCACTCTTCCTGCTTAAATATGAAAGATTGTCAAAAGCCGTACAATAAAAAGACTTGCAAAAAATTGGTTTGCACTTCAGGTGGAACAGTCCAGGCATGAATTTAAAGAACCTTTATAGAATCAGAGAATTCTTTAGGTTGGAAGAGACCTTGATGATCTTAAAGTCCAACTATCAAGCCAACACTAAGTCCTCTGCTA